>NC_136265.1:135640313-135815313 GCF_964187855.1 Myxine glutinosa | reverse complement strand
ATGACTACAACACAACAACATGCATTTTAAGGCCATTTTCCCTGCTAGAGCGGGGGTTAGCCTTGCGGTCCCCATGACAATCTTCTCCATTTTGCCCTATTTTCTGCATCTCCCCTTGTTAACCCCCTTGCCCGCATTTCTTCTTCCACCATCTTTAGCCAAGTCTTCCTCGGTCTTCCCCGTCCTCTACTTCCTTCTACATTCATTTCCATCACTCTTCTCAACCAATCATATGCCAATGACTGATGTTAAATAAAAGCCCTTTTATTTATTTATCGAAGGAAACGCTTTCTGCCGTGAGATACGATCATTCGTTCCTCCGGGCAGACATTTCTGCATATGTAATATGTATACACATCCTTTAAAGTTTGGGAGGGACCAGAAACTATGCTGGACAGCGCAGTATCATAGCACAGTCAAAATAGCTTCTGACCCAGAAAAAATTGGTACCAAGTGCTGAAAGTCCCAAATAACAGATACTAAATCCGCCAAAGTCCTCTTTAGAGGGGTAGGGGGGGCGGGGCGGGGGATTGAAGTCATAACGTCATAAGTTAATAAATTATATGATGAATAGACTTCTAACTTGCATTTTACAGCGAAATTAAGTCATTTAGAGCATAGGAATGTGTTCATAATTCATAGCAATCTGAATCAAAAGTTTTCAAGGTTATCCAAGGTCACTAAGCTATTATTTATTGTGAACCGTGGTGACTGTCCATGTGTTTGTCTGTCTCCTGTTTACGGTGGCCGCTTTCCACGCTGCGTTTGAAAAGGTCTACATGCAATTTTGAAATGACGGGAGAGCAGGCATGAGTAATGTTGATGCCAAATTTTCTTTTGCAAGCAGGATATTCTGCCCTCCTTTTCGACAAATTGAATCTCTGCCGCCCGATGTTGCACCACCATTTCGCGGGCGGCGGTGTGGGCAGCCCAGAAGCCTCGGTTCTGAGTAAAACCAAGTCCATGCAGCACAATGAAGCACAAAGCACAATGAACCATTAAATAATTGAAATTGATAGATTAACTTAAACTTTTCCCGTCAATGGGGAAGGCTACTCTTCCTTGTAGCATGCATTATGTAATAATTATGTAATGAAATACAGTTGAATAAGGACTGGACTACATGCACAATACATAAAGGGCGGACAAGTGATACAAGAAACATCAAACATGTCAAAAATGTTTCTTTAATTTATATATGTGGAAAAATTACATGCCCAGACCAGGAATTGAACCCAGGCTCTCTGGTGAACCGTAACCGTCCAAAGGTCACCTGCCAAAAAAAGTTTGTCTTTTTTTTTTCTACCAGTGCGAGATTGACTTCTTTATTTGTTTTCACAGTTCTTGTCATGGCAGCTGCCACACAGCTCGATCCATTTTTTTCAGCATGAGCACGTCGATGTGTAAAACTTCCCCTATTTGCAGCGAATAGCAGTTAGCAAGTCAGATGGAGCTGCATCCTTATCCGCCATAATTGGCAGGTCAGGTCAGGACAGGTATGGGAGCATGCGCCGAAGCAGCGTGTCGCCGCATCGACGTTCCGACAGTACTCCAGGGGCCTCCGTCTGGCCACCCCCCAGGCTGATGCCTGGCCCACCCCTATCTCCATGAGATGCCGATCAACCTGATGCAACCACGAGGCATGCGGTCGGCCAGTTGGCCTCTTCCACTCGCGAGACTCCCAAGCTGAGAGTATCTGGTGAGCTGGATCAGCATCCGGAAAGCGAGCCACATGTCCATACAGCCGCAGCTGACGCTCACGGACCATACCGGAAACAAATCTCCTCTGAGTCTCAGCAAGCGCTCGTTGGACACAAAGTCCGACCAGCGATAGCCAAGGATTCTCCGAAGAGACTTGGTTCCAAAGGAGTTAAGTCTCATTCTCTGGCCCTTGGTGAGGGTCCAATCTCGCATCCATAGAGCAAGACTGGAAGCACCAAGGACTTAAAGACTCTGACTTTCGAAAAGAAAGATAATTGGAACCAGTTTCCAGGCCCAGTTAGTTGATGAGTTCTTTTAGCGCGTAACCTGCATGTAGACGCGAAGGCAATGACATTATACGGCTCGTTCAGTCGGTGATATTATTTCTGGTCGGACAACACGATTTGATGTTGCAACGAAGCTCGGGTACCGTGCATATCTCGAATGACAGCATCAGTATCCTTCCCATCGTACATTATTACAAAAAGTTTAAATCCTGCAGCTGGGATTTATTCTACCGTTGCACTATCAAAAATAAATACATCACATATCTTGTGCTTCTCTTGAAAATTGTATCTTTTTTTGAGAATAGCACCTTTACCATGCCCATAAGTTGCGAGGTGGTATCAAAACCGCTCCAAGCAATAATGACATGCAATAAGCTGCCCAATCTTTTCCGCAACTTCTTGAATACTGAAGAACCTTATACCTGTCTTCGATGTTTTATTGAAAAAAAAAAACGTGTGATATTGTAATCGGCTCCGTCTGTCCGCCTCTCTGTCTATCCATCTGTCACGCTATCTCCTAAACAGTTGTGCAGAAAATGACCAAACATGGTAGTTATGGTCACTGCATGGTACGAAGGTGCAAGAGCAGTATTATTTTATTTTTTGGGGTGGGGTCAAAAGGTCAACTGCTAAAAATTGCAATTACAGGAACATTTTAAAACATTTTTTTTGAATGGAACTTTGTGAATGCAATCAACACTGGAGGACGCATTAAATAGGTAACGATCTTTTTTTTGACCTCCAGTTCATGTCCCAGGGGGTGGGTACTTGAGATTACATAGGTCAAAATGAAAAAAGATTAACTCAAAATTTGCCATTTTGTCATTCCTGGTGGATTTTTTTGCCATCTTTCGATTTGCTTTAGTGGGGAGCGTGGGGTTTTCAATGGTGTGCCATCGACTTTGTTCTAGTTGGCACTTGTGATTGCCACATACAGCCATGTCAGCTGTGATTTGTATGTAGGCAGAGGGTTAACCTACCCCACCCCACCCTCTCTTTGAGTGTTCATGATCTTTGGTTGATGGGCCGTGAGAGTAACCATCAAACACTGTGGTGCAAGTTTCCGTACATGTGCCTGACATATTTCATGTATTGGGAAACACCATCGTCTTGAGTCGAACCTGACGTCCACCGTGCATGGAGCAATGCCCCACCATCGAGAAGCGTGTTTGTATGAGATGATACGTCCACATCCACAGATACAACATCCTCAGTGAGAATGGCTACAAGAGATGCTTTGTTTGATTTTTCTCATCTTGTCATTGTTTGTGACTTGTAGTAGTTTCTCTGAACACTGTAGTCTTTTAGAGTCAGTAAAATCTCGTCGACATCGTGCATGCACGAGCACTTTACGAGCACATGAAGAATCGTCTTCTTTGCAACTTAAATAATCCAAATGCAGTTTTGTGACGTGAGTAAGATTCTTCAAGCCTTTCCCTGTAATTTGAACCCACTTTTCATAGCCACGCTTATATTCAGAGAATCCTGGTGAGCGAATGGCACAGTGTTTCTCACGGAAGTGAAAGTCTTCTTTAAATCATCTTCTGCCGTTATATGTTTTTCACATCTGAAACAAAGAAAAATAGTATTATATTGTCATATTTGAAAAGCCCTTAATATTCATTGCACAATAAAATAACCAGTAAATTGTATGTAACAGCAATGAGAACACAAAGTATTGCCTTTAAAAACGCAAGTAGAAAGCCTCTTACGTAATCCATTGATTTATGACATCATAACCTTTTCTTCCCCCAAAGACGATTTTAGCGGATTTTGTATTCTAGAAACACCCGTCCCCTCTGGGAGCAGGTGGGGGTGGGAGTGGGGGAAGAGAGAGGTGGGGCAAATATATATATATTTCAATCCCCACTGTCTCCAGCAGAGGACAGTAATCCACTTGCACTTGTCGGATTGCACTTGTGCGGGCTAAGATTGCGTTGTCTCTCCCTCCCACCCCCGCAATATTTTATTTTGTACCCCTGACCTGACCCTGGGTACCCCCAACACGTATGGAAAATTTGGTGGAAATTGGCCCAGCCGTGTTTTTTTCTATGAATTTCAGAAGTACATACACACATAGAGAATTGCCTTGTTTAATATGGTAGGACATTATTACCCTGTGCACGTTAAGGGAAAAGCAGGGTTAAGCAACTGGCTCATGTATGTCCATCTCTCTGTCTGTCCACAAACGTCAGTTTATGATCGAGGAACAACTTAATTTAAATTGAACGTTATATTTTGAACACAAATGGGAATGTGAATTGGAAAACGAACCTTCCGTTTAGCAGTACTTTGGCTCTGAATTTGTCCTGATCCCTCATGTGCGAAGCGGAGTGAGATAACATTTTTACTCTGTCTAGCTGCCTGGCAGTCAAACAAAATTGAAATTTATTCCAAACAGGAAACGTACTTTTTTTAAGGATGCCATAAAGGACACAAAATAGGGACACAAACAATAGAAGGGACGAAGAACTAATATAACTTGTTAGATAGAGTGGTGTAATAGCTACTGTGTCAATGGCGGTAAACTTCCAGAATTAATTCGTTTATTTGACTTTTACAATCTTTATTTTATTTAAATTGACATGGACTTGAACGCTGTAGAACACAAATCATCTTCTTATCACTTCCAAGAACCTCCAGTTTTGCAGTACTTGGACATGTTAAATAAGGTGGTGTATAAGACTGCTTCAATAGCGCTAAACTTCTGGAATTTGCTTTTCACAAATTTTAAAACCGTTATTTTATTTTAATGGAAGTATAAACTTCAACATTGCATGGGGTAACTTGTTCTATGAACTCTCACGTTTCCTGAATCTCTAGCGATTTTTCAGCTTTGGATGAATGTTTTCTGGGTCGACTCCCCCCCACCCCCCCCACCCCCCTTTTTAGACGACGTATTTCCACTGGACCATTAGAGAAGAAACTGCATCTCCGTTGAACTGTAGCTACTTCCGATGTAATAGCTTTCCATCGCCATTCCTGGATCATTAGGGGCCGTCTATTTATTGCATACGTATGCAAGGGTGGGTACGTGTCTGGCTTTGACTGACGTACAGGAGGGGCTGTGTGCGTGGGCTGTCAAAATTGTCACCACACTTATGTATGTAATAAATCAATGGTCGCTACGACCCTAAAAGTGATTGTGAAGTGATCCTGGTAGTTCTATGGTGAGACGATAGATGTAGTGTTATGTTTTGAAATTATGTAAGTTCGTGAAGGTGTTAAGTGTGCCGTTTTAACAGCACACGTCAAAGAAACAGTTCCGCTGTGGTTAGTGGTGTATTTTGAAATGTGAAAAATTCCGTCATGCATGGTAAAACGTCCAAGCCGTGTACAGGGTGTAAAGGTGCAAGGGTGTAAAGATTAATCGGTAATTGTGCACAGTGTACATTTTCTGTTTATCATTTAAGTATGATTTATGTAGAGTGACGTCACGGTTGTAGTGCTGCATCACAGTGCATGTTTCTTTATCTTTCCAACCATATATACGCTTCCTGTGACCCCATGGTTTGTGTATGACATTTGACCTTTGAAACTCCGTATCTGGTTGGATTCCTTCCTCTTATTGTAAAGAGGTGTACTTGTGTTCCTAAAATGGTTGTTTGCTTTGATCTCTGACCTCTCGTTGATCACCCTGGGGGTGTTTTATTCAATTACTCTGTTTTCTCATATTGCATCATCATTTGGAGGAATAAATGATTTTAAAAATGGTTATTCTATCAACTCATCCCATTTATGCTCACTACCTATGGAGATGGAAATGTGCTTCAAAGTGGATCGAGTCACTTCCTTATCACAAATACTATGAGGTTCCTGAAAGAGTAAACATGGAGGAGGAAATAAATGGGAGAGAAGATTGGGCATCCACGAAGAGTGTGTACGACTGGAGCACACAGATGGTGGAAGAATGACCTGGAGATGGACCTTGGCCTAATAAAAAGGTGTGTGATATACCAAAAGTGATTCTACAAACCAACCCCTTTTAGGTTTAAATCAACCTGATCCGACAACAAACTCTTGGTTGTAATCTCCATAAATGGGAAGCAAGAGGAGCGAGACCTTCCCAGGGCCTATGGTATCAGTCCTTGATTACCTTTGCCAGCTAAGGTGAACAGAGGTTGTGTTCACTCCTGTCTGTTTGTTACTTGTGAAATCGAAGATTCGCAAGTATACTGGTTGGTCTGGTCTGTTATTCTGTCGGTCTGTCTGTTTATCGCCTACTGGTCACATTTTTACACCGATCTTCACAAACTTGACCACCTGGTAGAGGTAGTGATAAGCCAGTAGCCTATTGTTTGAGGTCAATAGGTCAAAGGTCAAGGTCATAAATCGTCAATTTTCAACCATCACGTGATATCTAAATATGGTACAGTATATATATATATATATATATATATATATATATATATATATATATATATATATATATATATATATATTGTCGTGTCGCCCGGCGATTAAGACCACTGGGTGACGAATGGCCGTTCCTTTTTAACTCCATGGCGGCAGCCCAAGAATTGGTGGTACTTTTTGGTGCGAGCAGGATGGAACGAAACAAAGCGTTTACCTGGCGAAACACACAGCCTTATTCTCGAACCCACAACGAATAAACGAACACAAGGAAATTCAACAATAATGGTTTAATGAAAACAAATGCAAGGCGAAATAAAGGTTGAGGTAAAATAAATCCTCCTTTGAGGGACCCTCCATCAGACACAAAAACAGACAAGGGGAAAGATAATAAAATTAAATGTTCCTTTTCGCGCTGGCACTTAACTGTGGCCTTAAAAATGGCGCTTGTGGTGAGGTCTGCAGTGCAAGGTGGCCCGAAGCCGCTCGCGCGGGAAACGCTCCAACAACGGCACGGAGTCGCTTTCCACAGCGCCACAAACGTCAGGTAATTCGTGCGGGCCGCCTTCTTTCGCTCTCCACTTGGTCCGAAGCGCCAAGAGCCCCACAAACTGCCACCAACACCTTCTCATGATCAAAATGGCCAACACCGCTCTTTCTCAGCACCAGGTCCACACACACACCAAATGGCGCCATCTTCCTCTTCCGATCATCCAACAAAGGGACGTGCTCTTCTTCTTCCCTCCCTCATAATCCTGCCCACGCAACCAAGAGCTCCTCACTCTCATCAAAAGTGCACCAAAAAGGCCAGCCTTTTCCTCACAGGTGCAAACCAAAGATGGCCAACCTTCCTCCTCGATTGAAAAACCCCCAGAGCACAATTGACCAATGACCGAGCTCGACCGAACCACCGCATGGTCGTGCTCGACCAATGACAAATTTTGGGGCGTGGCCTGCCGGTTACGATCCTTTGGAGGCGGGGTTTAGCCCAATCGGGAATGTTCTGGGTTCTGTCAGCAGTTATATCGGTTATTGTTGGTTAATGGAGGTGGTTGCATGGCTGGCCTTGTAAATGTAACAAGCGTTACGCCTAGGTCCCCCGTCGGGGAAGTGATGTGAGTTGACAAAGTGGAAGACGCAGAAAACATGCTATGATATGATATTTTGCTCACAAGGTTCAGACATACATGGAGGCGGCCATCTTGGATTTTGACGTGGCGACCCAATTTTCAATAGCGTTCTTCCTTATGCCTAGATACACCCACTATCTTTATAAAAGCTATCTTTGATGCTATCTTTATAAAAGAACTCTCTTCCTCACTCGCCCTGCACTGCCCTCTCTCCACCTCACCCCCAGGAATACCTTTGGCTACGGCTTCCCCTTCGCTCCCACCTTTTGTTCATATGTGTGTTGTACCGTCCACCAAACAGTGATGACTCCATCTACATCTCGCTGTCTGATAACATGGACCAACTTCTATCTACCCATCCCAACTCTCTCTTCCTCATATGTGGTGATTTCAATTGTCACCATGCCAGTTGGCTGGGTGTGGGTACCTCTCTCACCAGCCATGGCTCTTCAGCAAAGGACTTCTGTGACTCACAGGGACTGACACAATCTGTCAATTTCCCGACCCGGATCTCAATCAATGGAGCATCTTCTCTTCTGGACTTGGTTATGACTAACTTCCCTGAAAATGTCTGCTGCTCTTCTTCTGCTCCAATCGGCTCATCTGATCATGTGCTTGTTAAAGTGGACATCTCTCTGACCATTCTCAGAGAGCCTCCTCAGCGTCGACGAGTCTGGCATTTCACTCAGGCCAACTGGCATGGTCTTCAAGCAGCCATCAATCATCTGGACTGGTCTCCCATCTCTACCGCCTCTGACATCAACTCATCCTGGGAATTCTTCCAAAGTAAACTGCTCTCTCTCATGCACAGATTTATCCCATCTCGTCTGCAGTTGTCATACCCTTCCTCCCGTCCATGGTACACGGAATCTTGTGGTGAGGCTATTGCCCAGAAACAACTTGCTTTCGTCTCCTGGAAAGCAAATCCAACGGAAGGAAATCTCATTTCCTTTCACAAAGCCCGAAACAAGTGTGTGTCCACCCTCAGGAGAGCCAGGAAACAATATCTATCCATTCTCAGGACAGAACTCTCTTATCTGTCTCCCTCTTCCAAATCCTGGTGGCGTCTGGTCAAATCTGTTTCTGGTGTTTGTTCCCCCTCCATCCCCTCCCTCACCTCAAACGGCCACACGGCTGACTCCGCGCGTGAAAAAGCTGAATGCCTCAACTCTGTGTTTGCCTCTAAATCTTGTGTCCCAAACCCATCCCTCTCTGTACCCACCGTACCCAGTCGTACCCAGCTGCTCCTGGACTCTGTGTCCTTTACTCCTGACAAGGTGGAAAAGTTTCTGTCAACCCTCGACTCTGATTCTGCAACTGGACCTGACGGCATCAGCCCACGGGTCCTAAAATCTTGTTCTTCCGCTCTTTCACTCCCTCTCTCTGTTCTCTTCACACTCTCTTTTGCTCAAGGTCATCTGCCATCTGCTTGGAAATCTGCCAACATCACCGCTTTGCACAAAAAAGGTGCAAAAACAGATCCTAGCAACTACAGACCAATCAGCCTTCTCCCAATTATCAGTAAAGTCATGGAATCCATCATTGCTTCAGATATGAAATCTTTCCTCTTCTCCAATGGCTTGATCTCTGATCATCAATTTGGTTTCAGACCTGGTCACTCTACTCTGGACATGCTGCTTCTGCTTTCTCAGCAATGGATGGAGGTCCTCAATGCCAAACAGGAAATTCGAGCTGTCTCCCTTGACATATCACGTGCCTTCGATACGGTCTGGCACCCCGCCCTGCTCACCAAACTCTCCTCTGTTGGTATCCATGGAAATCTCCACGCATGGCTGGCGGACTTCCTCTCTAGTCGTAGTCAACGTGTGGCGCTGAATGGGTTTCTCTCATCTCCTCTTCCTGTTCAGGCTGGAGTTCCCCAAGGCAGTGTTCTGGGCCCTGTGCTTTTTCTGGTCTTCATCAATGATCTCCCCGACTCTCTTGAAAATCCTCTCTATCTCTTTGCTGATGACTCTACTCTCTGTCGCTCCATTCTTCATCCGTCAGATCGACAGTCTGCAGCCTCCTCACTCTCTGCAGACCTGGACAAAATCACAGACTGGGCAAACAAGTGGAACATGTCTTTCAATCCTGACAAATCTCACACTCTTACAATGTCTCTCCGAAAAGTCCGACTGGACAACCCTCCCATCTACTTTCTGAATAATCCTCTCCAAGAAGTTCTGTCACTCAAACTTTTGGGTCTCACTATCTGCCATGATCTTTCCTGGGAAAACCACATTTCAAATCTGGCCTCCAAAGCCAGTCGCCGACTGGGCATCCTCCGTCGTGCGAAGTCCTTCCTTGGCACACCTGAGCTCCTCACCACGTACAAGGCTTTCATCCGCAGCTCAATGGAATACTGCTCTCCCCTCTGGGCTGGTGCTCCTGCCTCACACCTAGCTCATCTTCACGCTGTTGAAAGCAAAGCATTCAGAATCATTGGAATCTCCCGCGATGAAGCTAACTCCAAGGGCCTTTCACTCACTCACCGCAGGCAGGTTGGTGGTCTTTCCGTCTTCTACCGACTCCTCTCTGGCCTTGCCCCCCCAGCTCTCTCTGGGCTCTGTCCCGCAAATATTCCTACAGGTCGCACAAGATCTGCCTGCAACCCTCTTATGGTTAAACTGCCAAAATCAAGACTCTCTGCTCACCTTCGCTCCTTCATTCCTCTTTTCTCCCGCCTCTGGAACAAACTCCCTCACTCTCTTCAATCCCACTCCACCCTCCAGGTCTTTAAAACAGCTGTTCACCACCATCTCTTATCTTCCCCCATCCAAAACCTTGATCTTTTCTATCCCCGATAATTTCACCCCAATTCCACTTTTTGAAATACCAACTTCTGACCTGGAAGTCCTTGGTGTCCTTGTGTTTTATACTTCTCCCACCCCCCACCCCCCCCCACCCCTTCCCACGCCTCCTCCCCCCGAGCCCTCTCCCTCCCACACATCTCCCTGCTCTCAAATGTTGTGTGCTCTCAAGTGTTTGTGTGCTTCCCATTCTCTTGTCTTCCGCTCCCTCTTTTTATATATTTTGTTTGTCTGGTTGATTTGTTTGTGAAGTAAATGTCAGCTCTTTCACGAGCCTCGATTCAGTATACAAAAAAAACCAAAAAAAAAAACCCACACACCAGAAGGTACTTCGCTTATTCTTCAAGATATTTCGCTCACAAGGTTCAGACATATATATATATGGTGGCGGCCGTCCTGGATTTTGACGTGGCGACCCACTGTACAATAGCGGTCTTCCTTATGCCGAGATACACCCACACACCAAATTAGAAGTTGGTACTTCGCTTATCTTTCAAGATATTCTTCTCACAAGATTCAGACATACATGGCGGCGGCCATCTTGGATTTTGACGTGGCGACCCAATATTCAACAGCGTTCTTCCTTATGCGCAGATACACCCACACACCAGAATAGAAGTTCGTAGTTCGTTTATTTTTCAAGATATTTCGCTCACAAGATTCAGGCATATATATGGTGGCGGCCATCTTGGATTTTGACGTCGCGACCCAATTTTCAATAGCCTTCTTCCTTATGGCGAGACACACCCACACACCAAATTAGAAGTTGGTACTTCGCTTATTTTTCAAGATATGCAGGTTACAATGTTCAGACATACATGGCATCAGACATACATGGCGGCGGCCATCTTGGATTTTGACGTGGCGACCCAATTTTAAACAGCGTTCTTGCTTCTGCCTAGATACACCCACACACCAGATTAGCAGTTGGTACTTAACTTATTTTTCAAGATATTTCGCTCACAAGGTTCAGACATATATATGGTGGCGGCCATCTTGGATTTTGACGTGGCGACCCAATTTTCAATGGCGTTCTTCCTTATGCCGAGATACACCCACACACCAAATTATAAGTTGGTACTTTGCTTATTTTTCAAGATATTCATCTCACAAGTTTCAGACATACATGGCGGCGGCCATCTTGGCTTTTGACGTGGCGACCCGATTTTAAACAGCCTTCTTCCTTGTGCCTCGATACACCCACACACCAGATTAGAGGTTGGTACTTCGCTTATTTTTCGAGATATTTCGCTCACAAGTTTCAGACATATATATGGTGGCGGCCATCTTGGATTTTGAAGTGGCGACCCAATTTCAACAGCGTTCGTCCTTATGCCGAGATACACCCACACACCAAATTATAAGTTGGTACTTCGCTTATTTTTCAAGATATTCATCTCACAAGGTTCAGACATACATGGCGGCGGCCATCTTGGATTTTGACGTGGCGACCCAATTTTCAATAGCATTCTTCCTTATGCCTAGATACATCCACACACCAGATTAGAAGTTGGTACTTCGCTTATTTTTCAAGATATTTCGCTCACAAGGTTCAGAGATATATATGGTGGCAGCCATCTTGGATTTTTACGTGGCGACCCAATTTTCAATGGCGTTCTTCCTTATGCCGAGATACACCCACACACAAAATTAGAAGTTGGTACTTCGCTTATTGTCCCCCGTCGCACAGCGTAGCGAAAGGGGGACTATGGCTTTCCCCTCCGTCCGTGTGTCCGTCCGTCCGTCCGTCCGTGTGTGCGTGCGGGCGTGCGTGTTTGCGTGCGGGCGTGCGTGCGTGCATAAGCGAAGGACCGCATTCGAATTTGGTGTGTGGGTGCAACCCACGTCAAAATCCAAGATGGCCGCCGCCATGTATGTCTGATGCCATGTATGTCTGAACCTTGTGAGATGAATATCTTGAAAAATAAGCGAAGTACCAACTTCTAATCTGGTGTGTGGGTGTATCTCGGCATCAGGAAGAACGCTATTGAAAATTGGGTCGCCACGTCAAAATCTAAAATGGCCGCCGCCATGTATGTCTGAACCTTGTGAGATGAATATCTTGAAAAATAAGCGAAGTACCAACGTCTAATTTGGTGTGTGGGTGTATCTCGGCATAAGGAAGAACGCCATTGAAAATTGGGTCGCCACGTCAAAATCCAAGATGGCCGCCTCCATGTATGTCTGAACCTTGTGAGCGAAATATCATATCATAGCATGTTTTCTGCATCTTCCACTTTGTCAACTCACATCACTTCACCGACGGGGGACCTAGGCTTAACGCTTGTTTTTTAAGATATTCATCTCACAAGGTTCAGACATACATGGCGGCGGCCATCTTGGATTTTGACGTGGCGACCCAATTTTCAACTGCGTTCTTCCTTGTGCCTAGATACACCCACACACCAGATTAGAAATTGGAACTTCGCTTATTTTTCAAGATATTCATCTCACAAGGTTCAGACATATATGGCGGTGGCCATCTTGGATTTTGACGTGGCGACCCAATTTTCAATAGCTTTCTTATACCTAGATACACCCACACACCAGATTAGAAGTTGGTACTTCGCTTATTTTTCAAGATATTCAGCTCACAAGGTTCAGACATACATGGCATCAGACATACATGGCGGCGGCCATCTTGGATTTTGACGGGGTTGCACCCACACACCAAATTCGAAGGCGGTCCTTCCCTTACGCACGCCTGCACGCACGCACGCACGGACGGACACACGGACGGAGGGGAAAACCATAGTCCCCCTTTCGCTCCGCGGTGCGACGGGGGACAAAAACGTAGGGCTCAGCTTCACCCCCCATGTGAAGATACATAACAATCTTAAGCTCTCGTTACCCTACTTAAATACATCGAGGTGTCTCCTACTCGTCCACGGTCCATGCTATAACTATACAATCCTATCGGTACTATGGGATTCCATCATCGACCCCCACAAAAGTAACAATACGAGTATATTATACTGTATATAAAAATGAAAACACGGTTAAGCCGTGTTACTATGACTCTTAATTATATACTGTTTGCACCCTGACTATTGAAATTAATTACGTACTTTAGAAATGTACCTTTAAAACCTTTCAACCCTTTAGACTGCTGGGACCCATTAGCCCTTTGAAGACCCTTTTAGACTCTTTAGATGTCGTTAGACATTTACATCGTTTTGGCCCCTCTATACCTTTTAGACGCATAGCCTCCTCAGACACTTAAACAATTAAGACCCTTGAAGCGCCCCTAAAACTATTAAGACCCCCAATACACTGAAGACCCTTTAGACCCCTAAGACACTGAAGACCCTTATCTTTAAGACTCTTTCAACGCTTTAGACATCTTTAGATCCCTTCACGCTTTAGACCTTTTACAGTATCCTCAGAGAGTATTCACACCCTCTGACTTTTTTACTCCCGCAAGGGAGTAATGCATTCACTCGTGTGGGTGTGTGTGTGTGTGTGTGTGTTCATGGGTTCGCGAACAAGATATCTGGAAAGGTTCTGAACGGATTTGGATGAAAGTTGGTGGGATGATTGCCCTTGGGATAAGGAAGAATTGATTAGTTTTTGGTGAAGCTCAGGATATTATTCCCAATCCTGGAATGGCCAAGTCAAAGCCCGGATCTAAATCCCATCGAGATGTTGTGGGGGGATTTGAAACGAGCTGTGCATGCAGGAAACCTCTCAAACATCGCACAGCTGAAAGAATTCTGCATGGAGGAGTGGGCAAAAATTTCTCCCAGTCGATGTCAGAGACTGTTAGACAGTTATAAGAAACGCCTACTTGAGGTTGTTTCTGCCAAAGGGGGCAATACCACCTATTAGAGCCAAGGGTGTACTTACTTTTTCCACATGCGAAATTTGCATTTATGTTTATTTAAATTATACAATGGACTACAAAATGTAAATGTTTCATGACATTTGTTATATTATATCACCTTTATCGATCAATATTGTTGAAATGAAGATCAAATAGCTGTATGTTGAAATATGTTGAAAAAGTCAAAACTTTACATGGCATGGGGTGTACTTACTTTTTCACGTGACTGTAGATAAAATCGAGATTTCTTTATCACTGATCTACACATAATACCTCATAATGTCAGAGTGGATTTTTTTGGTGGGGAATTTTTTTACAAAATAATTAAAAATGAAAAGCTGAATTGTCTCAAGTCAATAAGTATTCAAGCCCTTTGCTATGACACTCCAAATTAAGCTCAGGTAAATCGAATTGTCTTTGATCATCCTTGGGATGTCTCTACAACTTGATTGGAGTCTACCTGTGGCCAATTCAATTGATTGGACATGATTTAGAAAGAAACACCTCTCTATACAAGGTCCCACAGTTGACAGTCCATGTCAGAGCAGAAACTCCATCTGGCCATCCGACCAAACTGAGTAACCAGGCAAGAAGGATCTTTGGTCAGGGAGGTGACCAAGAACCCAATGACCTCTCTGACAGAACTACAAAGTTTCTTGGCTGAGATGGGAGAACCTACAAGAAGGACCCTGCAGTAATTCACAAACCTAGGCTTGATGGGAGAGTGGCCAGATGGCAGCCACTCCTGAGAAAAAGACACATGACAGCATGCCTGGAGTTTGCAAAGAGGCACCTGAAACATTGAGAGCATGAGGGAAAATATTCTGTGATCTGATGAGAGGAAAATCGAAACCTTTGGCCTGAATGCAAAGTGTTACATCTGGCGGAAACCGAGCACAGCTCATCATCCATCTAACACCTTCCCTACCAAGCATGGTGGTGGCAGCATCATGCTATGGGGATGCTTTTCAGCAGCAGAGACTGGGAGACTTGTAAGGATAGAGGGAACAATTAATGGAGCCAAATACAGGCAAATCCTTGAGGAGGACCTGCTTCAGAGTGCAAAAGACCAAAGACTGAGGTGAAGATTTACATCCAACAGGACAATGATCCCAAGCAAACAGCCAAAGCAACACTGGAATGGCTTCAGAACAAGAACGTGAAAGTTCTTGAGTGGCCCAGTCAAAGCCCAGACTTGAATCCCATTGAGAATCTGTGGAAAGACTTGAAGATTGCTGTTCACCGAGACTTTCCATCTAACTTGACAGAGCTTGAGAAAATCTGCAAGGAAGAGTGGGAGAAACTCACCAAATCCAGATGTGGAAAGCTAATATAGACATACCCAAGAAGACTCAAAGCTGTAATCGCTGCCAAAGGTGCTTCTATGAAGTATAGACTGAGGGGGTTGAATACTTTTGCAAATTAGATATTTCTGCATTTAAATTTTACATTTTTTTTTTCTATTCCAAAAAAAGATCCCATTAAAAAATGACATTATGGGGTATTATGTGTAGATCAGTGACAAAAAACTCGATTTTATCTATTTTTAATTTAAGTTGTAATGCAACAAAATGTGAAAAAAGTCAAGGGGTGTGAATACTTTCTGGAGGCAATGCATCCCCTTTAGACCCATATAACCTGAAGACTTACACCCCTTAAGTCCCTTTAGACCCCTTACATCTTTCATACAGATTAGACAGCTTGGACCCTTGAACATTGAGAGCTTTAGACCACTTGAATACTAACTACTATTGGAATGTACCCTTTAGACCAGGGGTTCCCAAACTTAGGGTCGCGACCCAAACTTGGAAAGAAAAACAAGCCTCAAAATCCCGGTTTTTGATTGAAAAAAGGGGGTTTTCACATCGAAAGTGCTTTCTCTGACAATATTTATCGGAGGTACCAGTACCATTTGGGTCGTGGACAAAATGTTTGGATCCACTGCTTTAGACCATCGAGAACCTTTTAAGCGCACACCCCGCAAACATCTATAGTCTTCTTTCAAAACACACAGACTCTACTTTTTCAGCAAGTAATGCGCAAACTTGACCCACCCACGGGGTGGGTATTCTGCTCGTACTGTATACAAAACCAAAAAGCACAGTTGGATGGTGACCCTGGTCGAGGTGTAGTCTTAGTCGACCCCTGTGAGTATGTCTTAATTACTTATTATTTAACCTTGACTACATCTATTAATTACCTATATTAATTATGGACTTTTGGACCATACCTTTCAGACATGTAGACCTTTGAGACCATTTTAAACCTTTTATATGCTTTAAACCTTTGCACCCTTTAGACCCCTTAGGCTTAGATCCTTGAGACCCCCAATAACTTTTGGACCCCTAAATCCCACAAAGACCCCGAAGACCTTTCTTAACCTTTAAACTCTTTATAACCCTAAGACCCCTCATGACCTCAAGACCCTTTTAGACCCATAAGGCCCTTTCTAACTTTAAGACCCATTATACCCCTAAGACTGATAAGACCCCTCAAGATCCTTTAGTCCTCAGACCCTTTTGGTTCCCAATACCGCGTCGACCCTATAGACCCCCATTTTAACCCTTAGTCCCCTAAACCCTATATACCTCGTTCGATCTTCTGTCTGAGGACCTTCTGCAATAACACTTAAGGTTCACCAGTCACCTGCATTAACACTTGAACCCTAACCCTAATCAAATGCCCCTCCACCCTTCCCCACCCTTCCCCACCCTATACTATATTTAAAAAAAATAATTTAAGCGATTCTTCACCATTGAGTGTTGGGGCCAAAAACGATATATAGCACGATATCTCAAAAAGTTGTGGCCGAGTTATGACAAAACTTTGTGGATGAGTTGGGTAGGTGACATGAACAAGCCGATTCAATTTTGGTTCAGGGCCGAATCCAGATCTGGCCTTTCAGTGGGATACAAAACGTAAACTGATCAGCCAGGTGGAGGTATGCGTTCCACCGAGCCCTTCTAGTTGTTATAGGATTACCCCATCATTTTTAGGGGTTTTACAAAATCTCATCGGCGCGTAGCAGAGAGTACATGTACGCCATCCTTTGGAGGACACATTAAGCCGGCTGTTTTGTATGCCAACATTCAAGGACCTTAAAGATCCCCACTACCTTTTTGTAAAGAGTAGGTCACTGTGTGTGGATACTCTGCCCAAAATTCCAGGCCGAGCTTGAGGCTCTTTTGGCTTTCCATAGATATCATGATTACATAATATGAAGCCTTTGTATAGATGTTACCTGATTACCTGCATGCAGCTTTATTTAAAAACAGACAAACCAGCTGATATTCACATATTCCTTTACCTACATTCTGATACAGAGCTTCATTAACATTTTTGGGTGATATATGATTAGTATCCCGAGTTATAATTAGTGCTTTATGTAAGTTGATAACAATTACACGTTTTGAAATCATGATTGTTTATTAAAATAAAGGACATTTCAGAATCTTCCAACAAATCTCCACCAGAGAGCAATCTCTTACCGGTGTGTGAGCAACAGAAATACCTTGGAGGGGATTGAAATGTAAGGAAATGTCTTTTTTTTCCCATAGCGTCATAGCGTTCATAGCGTCATAGCGTCATAGCGTCATCACGTGATCGCTCTGAGCGTCATAGCGATTTTTTTTCCCATAGCGTCATAGCGTTCATAGCGTCATAGCGTCATCACGTGATCGCTCTGAGCGTCATAGCGATTTTTTTTTTCATAGCGTCATAGCGGTCATAGCGTTCATAGCGTCATATCGTTCATAGCGTCATCACGTGATCGCTCTGAGCGAATCAGCGCCCACCTGCTCTGATTCCGTTGATTCCGTGCGCTGAAATGCGCTGAGGTAAATATGAATAAAAAATATGGATCGTCAAATATTTTGAGTTCGGCCATGTTCGTCCCAGGCTCAATGGCCATGTCTATGCCAAATATCAAGCACGTAAGCCTCTCCGTTTAGGAGTCTATCGGTAACATTACACACACACACAAACTGTGTTTTATATATACTAGGGCATGCCCGTACTATATATATATCTAAAATTATATCCCCCCCCTCTATTTACATGAAATGGTTTGGTCCATTCGCAAAGCCAAAGCGGACGGCTTGCGAGTACGGTGACAATCTCCCCCCTCTATTTACATGAAATGGTTTGGTCCAAAGCGAACGGCTTGCGAGTACGGTGACAATCCCCCCCCCCCCCCCCCCCCTCTATTTACATGGAATGGTTTGGTCCAAAGCGAACGGCTTGCGAGTACGGTGACAATCCCCCCCCTCTATTTACATGCAATGGTTTGGTCCAAAGCGAACGGCTTGCGGAGTTTGGTAAAGAAATCGCCATAGCTCGGTAACTACTTCTCCGATTAATTTAAAACCTTGAAAAGGCACATCCTCGGGTCCCCAGCAATATACCTGGCAAGTTTCAAGTATATCGGACCGGTAGTTGTCGAGAAACAGCGGTCGCATACAGACACACACACAGACACACACACAGAGATTACTGGAATTATAGATAGACTAGGGCATGCCCGTACTATATATATATCTAAAAGTATATCCCCCCCCCCCCCCCCTCTATTTACATGCAATGGTTTGGTCCAAAGCGAACGGCTTGCGAGTACGGTGACAATCCCCCCCCCCCTCTATTTACATGAAATGGTTTGGTCCAAAGCGAACGGCTTGCGAGTACGGTGACAATCCCCCCCCCCCCCCCCCCCCTCTATTTACATGAAATGGTTTGGTCCAAAGCGAACGGCTTGCGAGTACGGTGACAACTGACAATCCCCCCCCTCTATTTACATGAAATGGTTTGGTCCAAAGCTAACGGCCTGCGGACGCGGAGTTTGGTAAAGAAATCGCCATCGCGTGCACAAATGCGCAGGAAAGCGAATGAATCGCAAATTAGTTTAAAAACATAGTTTAACGCTCGAGCGAGTTTAACGCAATCGCAAATCGCATCGCAAAGCGAAAGAATCGCAAATTAGTTGTAATTAGTTTTAAAACATAGTTTAATGCCAACATAGCGCCAACATAGTTTGCCGACGGGAAATAAATGAATACGCTCTCAAATGTGCCATCCGAGGCAGAGTCTGTTCGGCACGTTCGGCACACGTGATAGCTCGCTGCTCTCTGATTGGTTGAATCGTTTTTTGGACATAGCTCGGTAAGTAATTGTCCGATTAATATGAAACCTTGAAAAGGCACATCCTCGGGTCCCCAGCAATATACCTGGCAAGTTTCAAGTATATCGGACCCGTGGTTGTCGAGAAACAGCGGTCGCATACACACACACACACACACACACACACACACACACAGAGATTAGTGGAATTATAGATAGATATAGATAATTCCATTCGCTTGTATATTGAAAAAAACGGCCATCCTTAGGTAAGCCAGAAATCATCTTGGTAATCTCAAGGCTAAACTATCCAACCCGGTAAACTTCAATCTCAGTGGTTCCTCGTCAAGTCCTCCTCTGGTGTCTGCTTCTGATCCATCACGTCTCTCACCTCAAACGAGATCACGCTCCAGATAAGGAAGGGTGTCTCAACTTGGTGCTTGCCTCCAAATCTTCATTTATGTATATAACAGGTCAGGATCTTCATTTACATATGGCAAGTCAACGAACTTCATTTACTTGAACGGTCAGGAACCCTCATTTACATAACATGTCGGATACCTTCATT
Organism: Myxine glutinosa; assembly: GCF_964187855.1. Classification (NCBI taxonomy): domain Eukaryota; kingdom Metazoa; phylum Chordata; class Myxini; order Myxiniformes; family Myxinidae; genus Myxine; species Myxine glutinosa. The sequence goes on along the minus strand of NC_136265.1, from coordinate 135,795,529 downwards.
TACATAACAGGTCAGATACCTTCATTTACATAACAGGTCAGATACCTTCATTTACATAGCAGGTCATGGACCTTCATTTACATAACAGGTCAGATACCTCCATTTACATAGCAGGTCATGGACCTTCATTTGCCTATCAGGTCAAGGACCTTCATTTACATAACAGGTCAGATACCTTCATTTACATAGCAGGTCATGGACCTTCATTTACATAACAGGTCAGATACCTCCATTTACATAGCAGGTCATGGACCTTCATTTGCCTATCAGGTCAAGGACCTTCATTAACATCACAGGTCAGATACCTTCATTTACATATCAGGTCAAGGACCTTCATTTACATAACAGGTCAGATACCTTCATTTACATAGCAGGTCATGGACCTTCATTTACATAGTAGGCCATGGACCTTCATTTACATAGCAGGTCACAGACCTTCATTTACATAACAGGTCAGATACCTTCATTTACATATCAGGTCAAGGACCTTCATTTACATAACAGGTCAGATACCTTCATTTACATAGCAGGTCACAGACCTTCATTTACATAGCAGGTCATGGACCTTCATTTATATAGCAGGCCATGGACCTTCATTTACATAGTAGGTCACAGACCTTCATTTACATGACAGGTCAGATACCTTCATTTACATAGCAGGTCATGGACCTTAGTTTACATAACAGGTCAGATACCTTCTGTTGTGAAAATCAAGATACAACAGCAACCCCAAAGTAGGTTTAATCGTAATTCGTTCTCAACATCATCTAGAGAGAAACCAATAAACATGGTATTAATAATACATACAGGTGAATACAGGTGCGGACAGGCTGTATGACTATAAAAGCTTTGATACATATTGCAGACACGTTACCTTTCTAAGGGAAGCCCAGAGAAGCTCTAGAGGTACATCGCTAGGGTTACATCGTGGTGACGGATCTACATCGCCTGTCCGCGCTGATATATATATATAGGAACCGAGAAAGGGTCGCGTAGCGGCCATGAGGCGAATAACATCAGTGTCGTAATTTGGATGACGATTTCATTACATTCTCCCCGCGCTTAGATCCAAACTCGGCGGTGAAGAACAGCAGACACATACAGAGGAATACATAGGAATGCAAAGAACGAAATACATTGGAAAGATGTCACTGCCGGTCGAACGTCCAAGGGGCCATCAATCCCGATGGCAGGGTTACTGCATTTCAGCCAGTTAGCCCGGTTAGCAATCAATCTCCAGCTATAGATATAGCCCTCATGATAATTAGAGATGATGGATGAATTGTATGTATACATCTTCCTCTGCAATCGAATAGAAAACAATTATTATGTATGGTACTTTAATGTTTATGGCGTAGCCCATTGGGCAATGCCGTCAAGAACAGTGCTGGTCCATCTGTATGTATGTATGTATGTATGTATGTCCCCTCAAACGTATACCAATCAGAACATGACATGGCGATGATCTGGTCTGGCAGAGGATCTGGTCACATGACATGGCGATGTGTTACATCTGGAGGAAGTCCCAGTCAAAGATATCGGACCGAGCAAGCAGTGGTCATCCCAGGGAGAAGACGTTGAGCCCGTGGGTAGTAGTAGTCTTCCTGTGGGGTAGTCTGAGTAGATAAGGGTACCTCGGTGAACAGTGAGAAACGGCTCAGTAGCTAGATGGGTAAGGTGTACCTTTGAGATTCGCAACTCATTACATAAGGTGTGCCATGACGAAGAGCGACTGGCCATACGACGCAAAGCAACGCATTACAGGCAGATGTCGGTGTGGCAGATGTGTAATCCATAACAGTAAGTAAGAAGACCATTACAGTAGGTCTGTACCCGTGGCTCCCAAGGGTACATACGCAGTACAAGCGCATGTAGCGGCACGCGAATCTACCGTTGGCAGCGATCGCACGAGTCACGAGCGGCCTCTGAAGGCTGCCTGGACGACCGGCATGGCCGACGACGCACAAACGGTCGAAACGCGCCTCTCCAGCGAAGCGCGCAGGACCGCCGGGATGCATATGGCAAGCTTGTCCATCTGCACCGCGCGGGGAGGATCGGAGAAGATCGGCAGACCGAGAGAGTCCCGGCTGGACAAACCATGTTTGTCCCAGCGTCGTCCCGGATCGTTATGATTGATTGTCATGATTGTCACGCGGATCGGAGAAGATCGGCAGACCGAGAGAGTTCCGGCTGGACAAACCATGTTTGTCCCAGCGTCGTCCCGGATCGTTATGATTGATTGCCATGATTGTCACGCCAGATGACCCGGATGGATTGGCCATCCCGGATGTCCGACCGATCCATCCAGTTGACGCCATCGTTGCATGGCACGGATCCAGCCGGACCGCAGATGGATCGACCATCCACGGACGCAATGGCACAGAGAAGGCCCGGATGGATCGGCCATCCCGGATGTCCGACCGATCCATCCAGTTGACGCCATCGTGGCATGGCACGGATCCAGCCGGACCGCGGTTGGATCGTCCATCCACGGACGCAATACCGCAGTGCAGCTCATTGAGGCTGCATTGGGAGGGAGAGGTGTACTCTATTTGATTGATTAATTGTATATTTAAAATCAATAAAAGATTATCACAAAATATTTTCATAATCAATTGGCGCATCGCATAACTAACCCACAAGGGGCGAGGAGGGAGTCGCCACCCGGGCGAGCAACAAGAACCTCCCGGGTCCCCACAAGAGTCGAGGTGGCCCGATCACAGGGATGGGCCATGTCGAGAAAACAAAAGGTCGCAGGGGCCATGGGTCACGGTGTACCCAGTGAGACCAGCGCGACCTCACGGGAGCGCGGCAGATTAGCAACATGGTCATATCCCTAGGACATACTATCCACAAACCGCAAGAATAACGAGGTAGACAAAACATCAGTTAAAGAGGTGGCTGCAGTGCGCTGCATACCGAAGACAGACGACCTTCACAGTCTGGGTCAGGCTGAGTCACAGTCAGACTGGGGCATAGGGAAACGGAATCAGACGAGGCAAGAGCTCTGTCCGATAACAACGTGCCCAGAGTCAAGGACGAGCACGCAGTACGGTGTCCTCGTTACATGCGCAGGCGACGAGGGAGTCGGGCGCGACGCTCAATGTCACGAGGTCACCGTGTACTCCCACCGCGGTGACCCTGAGGGAGCGCCGCGGTACGTTGTACACGTCGTTACGTAAAGGACAATTAGTACATAGAAAGGTAACGAATCCCCGATGAGACCGCGGGAAGCACGCCATTACGCAAATGACGCCGCGAAGCGAACGCGTCTAAGATGCTGTAAAGCGTACGCGTGATACAGTCGATGACGTCATCAAGTAGGTCGGGCGGGTTTGACGGCGAGCTCCAGCCGGGCGGCATCCCCAGACGGAGCAAAGCAGCACACCGAAATCCAACGTCTCGCGCGCAGCAGCACCCGAGCGAGCCCGAGATCGGCACACGGCACACGAACCCGGCCGGCGGCGAAAGCATCATCTAGGGCGCACCGCGTACGAGGGAAACCGAAAGCCGCGTCTCGGCCCGTTGATCCAGAGCGGGCGAGCCCGCCGAGCCGAGGGGCGAGCACGCCCGGCAGCGACAGACCGCACGACCCGAAGCAGCGCCCCGCCTGCCTGGCTGTCGGGTCTAAGGAGCGATCACATACAACGCCCTGAAGTAGCATCTCATATGAGGTGCATCGAGCATGAAGGATGAAGAGGAGGCCTTTCAGTCCGACAAGCCTGCTCTACACCAACACTACATAAACGCAATATAACGCAATCCAACAGCTTATCGAATTAAATAATTGGGTGAAACGCGGGGTGTAAAAAAAAGAATGAAAGCATTCGGTCCACATACATTCCATGCACAGCATTTTTACAATGGTCGCAGGTGGTTAACGCATACGCCGTTTGATCAAGTAAAACAAAGGACGAAGAAGAACGATCACTTATAGAATACACATGGTAGTCAGGTATACGATCAACCATTAGAAGCATATGCCCGTGTGTCGTGAAAGGCTATGAAGGTCCCGCTCGACGTCCATAGAAACTCATCCGTGCTGCGACGAGTCGTCGCATGGTGCCAAGCGAGCCTCCATTGAGGCGAATCCGGGCAGCGGAGTCGCCGACCTCGGGGGAGCAGCTGCTATCGCAGGTGGGATTGCGACGGCCGCGATAAGAATCGCCGGCCTCACCGAGTGCTCGTCGCATGGCGCCAACGCCAAGCGAGCCTCCAAGGAGGCGATTCCGGGCAGCGGAGTTCGCCGGCCTCGGGGAGTAGCTGCTACATGCAGGTGGGATTGCGACAGCCGCGATCAGAATCGCCGGCCTCACAGAGTGCCCGCGAGAGGAACCGCATGCAAAGGGGTCCATCCAGTGAAGAGGCGGCGCGCGCAACTGGCGCGTCGTGCATTTGTAGTGATTCCTTCCAGCGACGGTGCGGTGCCACGCGAAGGGTGCCACGTGTAGGAGGTGATCGGAATCAGGATGGGATCGCGGGCCTCCCAGAGTAGTAGCACGCGATGGGAGCAGTGCACGTCGATTCGCGTGGAGGAGGTGGTTCCACCGAGTATCGAGTGGTCGGGGTGAGCCGGTCGTGAGAGGCACGGCGTGCTTCCGACGAGCAGCGCGCGTTCGCGCGGAGGAGATGGGCCACAGAGTAGCGAGTGGTCGGAGTGGAGCCGGTCGTGAGAGGCACGGCGTGATTCCGACGAGCAGCGCGCGTTCGCGCGGAGGAGATGGGCCACAGAGTAGGCGAGTGGTCGGAGTGGAGCCGGTCGTGAGAGAGAGATGTGACTCGGAGTAGATGGGCCACTGAGTAGCGAGTGGTCGGAGTGTGCCGTCCGTGTGGAGGCATAGCCGACATGGGAGACGTGATCACTCGCGTAGGAATCTCAACTCGGGCCGAGGCACGCATATCTAGGATGAATCCCTCGGACGGAGCCGTTAGTGCTTCCGAGCTGCGATCGGACGGGTAGGCCGGCGGCTCCAAGCGGGTCCGTCGTTCCGACGCGGTCTCAACCGCGTGCAAAAGCAAACGAGCATCGTGCTCCAGGCATCGAGCCGGAGTCCGTCACGCCTGCTCTGGCGTTCGGGTCTCATGAGAGCAGGTCGCTTTTTGTCGACGCGGTCCCGCGAAAAGGCTTGCGACGTCCCGTCTTTCGAGGCAGGCCGGCAGCGAGAGTAGTCGGAGCTCCGTTGCTGGAGCTAGCTCGACGGGTCCTCCGCTGGGCATTCTTCTCCGAGGCGAGCAGTGCAGGAGCGATGTCAGGAGAGGAATTACGATTAAGTGTTGTGAAAATCAAGATACAACAGCAACCCCAAAGTAGGTTTAATCGTAATTCGTTCTCAACATCATCTAGAGAGAAACCAATAAACATGGTATTAATAATACATACAGGTGAATACAGGTGCGGACAGGCTGTATGACTATAAAAGCTTTGATACATATTGCAGACACGTTACCTTTCTAAGGGAAGCCCAGAGAAGCTCTAGAGGTACATCGCTAGGGTTACATCGTGGTGACGGATCTACATCGCCTGTCCGCGCTGATATATATATATAGGAACCGAGAAAGGGTCGCGTAGCGGCCATGAGGCGAATAACATCAGTGTCGTAATTTGGATGACGATTTCATTACACCTTCATTTACATAGCAGGTCAAGGACCTTCATTTACATAGGTCATGGACCTTCATTTGCATATCAGGTCAAGGACCTTCATTTACATAACAGGTCAGATACCTTCATTTACATAGCAGGTCATGGACCTTCATTTACATAGCAGTTCACAGACCTTCATTTACATAACAGGTAAGATACCTTCATTTACATAGCAGGTCACGGACCTTCATTTACATAACAGGTCAGATACCTTCATTTACATAGCAGGTCATGGAGCTTCATTTACATAGCAGGTCACAGACCTTCATTTACATAACAGGTCAGATACCTTCATTTACATAGCAGGTCATGGACCTTCATTTGCATATCAGGTCAAGGACCTTCATTTACATAACAGGGCAGATACCTTCTGTGATGAAAATGTATCCAAGTTGCGACCCAGGCGCCATTACCGCTTCTCTCCACTACGTGGCTATTATAAGAACTTAGCCCCGAGTCGCGAAGCGCAGTCCTGAGACATTTATCATGCTTTATCCACGTGTATGCTTAGAATGCTAAGGGAACCACTTTTCATGTAGCTTGCTTGCGTGCTTGACTATGATACTCTTATTGCTTACTAGCAGAAGTACCCGGCATTGCCGGGCGGTGGAGGGGAGGGGGAGGGGGAAGGGGAGGGGAGGGGAACGGGGGGAGAGCGAGCCCCTTGGTAAAGCGAGCGATTTTTTTTTTTCATAGCGTCATAGCGTCATAGCGTCATAGCGTTTTATAGCGTCATAGCGTTCATAGCGTCATAGCGATTTTTTTTTCATAGCGTCATAGCGTTCATAGCGTCATAGTGTTCATATCGTTCATAGCGTCATAGCGATTTTTTTTTTCATAGCGTCATAGCGTTCATAGCGTCATAGCGTTCATATCGTTCATAGCGTCATAGCGTTCATAGCGTTTCATAGCGTCATAGCGATTTTTTTTTTCATAGCGTCATAGCGTCATAGCGTCATATCGTTCATAGCGTTCATAGCTTCATAGCGTTTCATAGCGTCATAACGTCATAGCGTTTCATAGCGTCATAGCGATTTTTTGTTCATAGCGTTCATAGCGTCATAGCGTCATCATGTGATCGCTCTGAGCGAATCAGTCTATCGGTAACATTACACACACACACACACACACACACACACACACACACACACACACACACACACACACACAAACTGTGTTTTATACAGACTTGGCATTTAATATGGAATCTTTTTTTTTTCTTGACTTGGGTTTACTTTCTGAACTCAGTATATCAATCTAGTGAGTTTCTTTTACCCTTCGGTGATGTCTTTGTTGAAAGAACCAGGGCTACTGATTGTCTTTCGCAGCAAGAAGTCAATAACAGGATTATATCACAGGTGGCGTGACAAAATGTAAGGACAGGTACATTTGACGATTGGCTTCACAATCGGGTTGTTGCGTTCTGTATTAGTGGAAAACAAATGCTGCACGTCTACAAAAGTTATTACCGCTTCCTCTGGAGATGGTCCGTCAACTCGACAATACTGTTTGTCATGGAGTGGTGGCTTTACGAAATTACAGCATGAAAGAGCGTGCTATTGCTCGGCAGTATGGCATCACTCAAGGTCAGGTGTCAAAGATCCTGAAACGAAATGCTCAGAGGGGTGTCCCTACTCCAATACCGAGGCCAGTACGTCCCCGCAGAACCACAAGGAGAGATGATCGCCAGGTGCACCGGTTAGGCCGCAATGGTCGTACCAAGTCAGCTTATCGGCTAAGGGCTGAGTGGCAGCAACTGACAAATGTGCCTGTATCCAGAAGGCTAGTCAACCAACGACTGGTTCAAGCAGGCTATCGTGCCAGGCATCCCCTGAGAAAGCCACGCCTGACCAGACAACACAGCCAGCGCCGATTGCAGTGGGCCAGAGAGCACCGTCAATGGCAGCCAGGACACTGGAATCGCATGACCTTCAGTGACGAGTCTAGATTTCTGGTCTATCGTCAAGATAGCCACGTCTGAGTGCGCAGACAAGTGCATGAAGCCCACAACGAAGATTGTATAGTGCCGAGAGTCCAAGCTGGAGGTGGTGGGGTGACCGTTTGGGCTGCTTTTCATGCAGGGGGCAAAACTGACCAGGTTGTTCTGAATGGAAACCTGAACCAGTTCAAGTCCAGGGCCATTCTGGAAGAAACATTGCTTCCATTTGCTCGTGCAGCCTTTCGAGGAAACTTTGTCTTCCAAGATGACAATGCACGGCCTCATCGTGCTCGCATGATCCAACACTTTCTTTCGGACCGTGGTGTAGAGCATATGGAGTGGCCTGCCATGTCCCCGGATATGAATCCGATAGAGAACTTGTGGGCAGAATTAACGCATCAAATCGACAACTTGGACCAGCAGCCGACCTCTGTGCATGAATTGCAGCAGACTATTGTCACTGCATGGCAAGCGATTCCTGTCCAAACCTTGGCAAATCTCGTGAACAGCATGCCTCGACGTGTACGTGCTCTCCTGAATGCTCGTGGGGGTTACACGAAGTACTGAACTGTAATTTTACTGTCGGTAATCCCAGTCGTAATTTAACTTTTGTTTTTATTAAATAAAAATTTAGCTAATGTGCAAAATAAAGAGATACTTCTGGAAAACGTACAGAAGTTTAACACAGTACTGTCCATGAATTGAGTTCGATATCAGTTTACATCACTTTCAAGGATCAATTTATTTGTTTCGAAATGTCAAATGTGGTTTTTGTTTCTTTTAAAGGTCACATTAACAAAATCTAGAATAATTTCAACATAATTCCAATGAACTTTTGGTTCGAAGACATCTTGAAAAGTAAGTTCACCCCCACAAAAAAAATATTCCATATTAAATGCCAAGTCTGTATATAGATATATGCTTGACATATATTGATTCTATGATTGCTAATTCTCTTTCAGATATTGCTGGTGTTCGATTCAGATTAAACTCACCTTCTGAGACCTGTTGTAGATCTGGTTATTTTACAACACTTAATCTGAATCGAGCTATTGCCATCATCCAAGATCAACATGACCCACAAGCTTTTACAGCTGCTCACATTTGGAGTGGACCCACAAGCTGCGGAAGCTCCGAGCTAGCTCAAGCACTGGCTCAGTCTGCTGACCAGCTACCTGCAAGGGCATCCCGACATCACCGACGATGTGAAGCGCGCAGTGCTGAACTCCCATGTGACCCACGTCGTCCACGACTACATATCTCATTGTGCGACATTCGACGATGCCGTGACTGAACTGCGCGCCATCTATGTCAAGCCGCGGAATGTTATTCACACGCGGTACCAGCTCGCCTCCAGGAAGCAGGACGCTTCGGAGTCCCTCACTCATTTTGCCCAAGAATTGCGGCGTCTTGGCAAAGAATGTGCTCATGAGACACGAACCCACGAGCAAATGTGTGATGATTTAATGCGAGACGCTTTCATTTCTGGACTTTACTCTACGAGCATCCGGCGACGTCTGCTGGAAGAACCTAACCTGACGCTGAAACAGGCCCTCGATCAAGCTATTGTGCTTTTCGAAGCTCAGGCACAATCTGAGGTGTATGGACGGCCTTACATTACAGCGGGGCTCACTGAAGAGCGGCGCTCAGAGACCGAAGCTGCTACGGAGTTCGCTGCTCCCGACACACAGCACGAGGCGGCTGAGGCACTCGGAGCCGAAGGTACGAGCCTCGCTGCGACTACCTTGGCCGGGAGCAACGCTAAGTGCTTCTTCTGTGGAAATAGAAATCATCTCCGTGCTGCTTGCCCGGCGCGTGAAGTTTCTTGTCATTCTTGTGGCCGGAAGGGTCACTTTGCCAAAGTATGCCGATCGGGCCCGCGCGCGGCGCTCCCGACCAACATTGGCTGGCATCAACTCGACGCGCATGGCACGCGCATCGCCCCAGGCCATTACGGTGCAGCCCGGACCTCAGGGGCTGACCAGAGCCGTCGTTCCAGTCCTGATCGAAGGGACCACAGCTGGAGCTTTGGTCGACACAGGATCGACCGAGAGCTACGTCGAGATGGGTCTCGTCCGCCGTCACGGGTGGCCTATCCTCGGAGGATCGCGCAGAATCTACATGGCATCGCAAGCTTTATGGATGCGGACAAGGGGCGAATGTCGTGTTGAGTTAGTTATTAATGGTAAAATGTACCCTGATGTTCGCCAAATGGTACTGCCCACCTTATGTGCCGAAGTTCTATTAGGGCACGATTTTCTCGAGCGCCACGGTCGCTTAGAAATGTCCTTTGGGGGAGATGACACGCTCTCGGTATGCGCCCTGGCAGGAATGTCTATTGAACCGATGACTTTGTTTCCGAACCTGACTTCGGATTGCGCCCCAATTGCGATCAAATCCCGCCGCTACTCCCGGGCTGATACTCAATTCATTTCTGAGGAGACGAGCAAACTCCTCCGCAAAGGCATTATTGACCCCAGCCGTTCTCCTTGGCGTGCGCAAGTTTTGGTCGTGCGATCCGAAAATCATCGCAAGCGCATGGTAATCGATTATTCGCAACCCATTAACAGATTTACGCTTCTGGATGCCTACCCGCTACCAGGATTGGATTCTCTGGTTCGACAGGTCGCCCAATATGGCGTGTACAGCACTCTCAATCTCCGGAGTGCGTATCATCAAATCCCTATAGTGGCAGATGACAAAATTTATACAGCTTTTGAATCTGGACAGAGGTTGTATCAGTTTACGCGTCTTCCTTTTGGAATAACGAATGGGGTCGCGTGCTTCCAGAGAGCTATGGACGACATCGTTGCAAAAGAACAATTAAGACGTTTTTGTGTATTTGGATAACCTAACGGTCTGCGGCTACGACCAGGCTCACCATGACGCCAATTTGAAACGCTTCCTCCAGGTGGCGCGAAAGTATAGTCCAACGTTTAATGAGGACAAATGTCGCTACTCCTCTAGGACGATTGATCTCCTGTGGTACACTGTGACTCAGGGAACCATAACACCTGACAAGGAACGTCTCCGCCCTTTGCTCGACATGGCGCCGCCGCGTGATCGTGCTTCTTTGAAGCGTTCCCTCGGGCTGTTTGCACATTATTCAAAGTGGGTCGAAAGTTACTCCGAGAAGCTTCGTCCCCTCATTGATTGTAACACATTCCCTCTCCCTCCCGCTGCCAAGGTCGCCTTCCAGGCTCTGAAGTCGGACATAGCGGGCGCTGCTGTGTCTTCTATCGACGACAATGTTCCCTTTGTCCTCGAGAGTGACGCGTCGGATCACGCCATTGCTGCATCTCTCTCTCAAGGGGGGAAGCCTGTGGCGTTCTTCTCAAGGACGTTATCCTCCGCTGAGAAACGTCATTCTTCTGTGGAGAAGGAAGCGTATGCGATAGTTGAGGCGATACGTCGTTGGAGACCCTATTTGCTGGGTAAACGCTTCGATGTCATTACCGATCAGCAAAGTGTAGCTTTCATGTATGACACAAGACATGCCCAGCGCATTAAAAATGAAAAAATCACTCGCTGGCTCATTGAGCTTGCCGATTATAGCTTTGGTATCAAGTATAACCCTGGGCGGGAGAATCACGCAGCAGACGCTTTATCCAGACCAGGTGTTTGTGCAAGTTTAAACTCCTCCGATGATTTACGCATTCTCCATGGTACCTTGTGTCACCCTGGGGTGACTCGTCTGGTTCATTTTGTGCGAAGCCACAATTTGCCCTACTCTGTCGAGGACGTTCGTCATTTATGTCGCTTTTGTCCTGTTTGCGCCGAACTCAAACCCCGCTTCTATAAACCCGACATGGGGACGCTGATTCAGGCTACGAAGCCCTGGGACCGATTGGCGATGGACTTCAAAGGGCCGCTACCTGCCTCCGGGGCATCTCGTTACCTCCTCACCATTGTGGACGAATACTCTAGATTCCCTTTTGCCTTCCCATGCAGCGATATGTCCACGGCTACGGTTATCCGATGTCTGCAATACCTGTTTTCGATGTTTGGGAATCCGGGGTATGTGCATACCGACCGAGGAGCGGTGTTCTTGTCACAGGATGTGCGGGCCTTTCTGTTGCAGCGTAATATTGCGTCTAGCTACACCACACCGTACAGCCCCCACGCTAATGGTTGCGTGGAGCGCTTTAATGCCACTATATGGAGGGCCATCTCTTTGGGCATCAAGTCTCATGGCCTGCGACCGGACCAATGGACTGGTATGGTGCATGGGGCCCTTCATGCAATCCGCTCGCTCCTATGCACGGCTACAAATGAAATTCCGCACGATCGTTTATTGTGTTACCAGCGGGATCTGTCTGCCCTCTGCCTGGGTGGCTTGCTCAGCCCGGTCCGGCTCGAGCAAATACGACCCACTTGTTGACAAGGTTCAGATCCTTCAAACTAATCCTGATCATGCTCGAGTCCAACTGCCCGATGGATGCGAGTCCACTGTGTCGGTCCGTCAACTCGCGCCCTGTGGGGATCCCGTTGGGACCGAGCTTTGCTCGGGGAACCCGGTGTTAGGGAATTCGCTCTCGCGTCTACCCCTTCCCTCGCCCGAGCCACCGGAGATAATTGCACCACCCCTGTCACCGACGACTGAGAGCACTCCTGATGGAGTCTATCAAGATGCTGTTACCGAGGGCCCCAACGGGTACCGCACCCGCACGGGACGAGAGATTCGCCGCCCCGATCGTTTTGGCTGGTCGTTATGTAACTCTTATGTACTCAGCTGCTAACTGTAGTTATACGCTTGATGCTCACCGGCTTGCTAGCGAAGTTTTAAACCCGGGGAGAAATGTGATGAAAATGTGTCCAAGTTGCGACCGAGGCGCCATTACCACTTCTCTCCACTACGTGGCTATTATAAGAACTTAGCCCCGAGTCGCGAAGCGCAGTCCTGAGACATTTATCATGCTTTATCCACGTGTATGCTTAGAATGGTAAGGGAACCACTTTTCATGTAGCTTGCTTGCATGCTTGACTATGATACTCTTATTGCTTATATGCTTGACATATATTGTTCCTATGATTGCTAATTCTCTTTCAGATATTGCTGGTGTTCGATTCAGATTAAACTCACCTTCTGAGACCTGTTGTAGATCTGATTATTTTACAACACCTTAATTTACATAGCAGGTCACAGACCTTCATTTGCATATCAGGTCAAGGACCTTCATTTACATAACAGATCAAGGACCTTCATTTACATAACAGGTCAGGAACCTTCATTTACATAACAGGTCAGGAACCTTCATTTACATAACAGGTCAGGAACCTTCATTCACATAACAGGTCGGACACCTTTATTTGCATAGCAGGTCAGGATCTTTTATTTACATAGCAGGTCAGGCACTTTAATTTGCATAATATGTCAGGAACCTTCATTTACATTTCAGGTGAGACACCTTTATTTACATAGCAGGTCAACGACCTTCATTTACACAATAGGTCAGGGACCTTCATGGTTGTGGTGGCAGAGATTCTGAGAAGAATAAAAAGGAAATTTTTATAATTTTGTAAAAGAATGCGAAAGATGTTCGGGCCTGTTATGTAAGTATCATGTGATGGTTCCAAATATGTAAGTAAATGGGGGATAAGAGGGTGTGGAGTTATTAGCTCATCTGCTTTACTGAAGGAAGGGAGATTTGGAGACTGTGACATCACTCATTATTGATGACTCCCAACCTAAGAGTTTACGCCATTGCTATCGTAGCCAATCACAGCACATTGCTAGGTATAGTGGTATTCCTTTTTGGTATTGTCTACACCAGTGGTGCTCAACCTTTTTGGGTTTGCCGACCCCTTGTGAACCCCCAAAACAACTACCCTAGTGACCCAGGGTTGTGCAGGATGGACCACAGTCCTGCATGAATGGTTACCTCCGACATGCAGCGAGTCGCAGTGTGCTTCCTTTTTTTCCTTCCCCAAGGACCCCCTACCGATGGCTTCGACGACCCCAAGGGATTCGCCGACCATAGGTTGGGAACCGCTAGTCCACAACATTTTCTTAAAGCATTTAAATCTGGGAAACAGCTGCGAGAAGGCCTTTAGCCCTTGAGACCAACTGCTGTTGATTGCATGAAGTGTGTAAGAGGAGCCATTGTTGTCTATTAACTGTGTGAACTGAACATGATTCCGAATTTAGCATCGAGCCTGACCGATAACAGATTTCCCTGTGCATTTGGTTTGTAAGGAGCTGTACTGTTACTTCCACACATTCCACCCTTTCGTCAAATCCTATGAATGTCTCAAAAATGGAGAATTTGGGCATGTCTGCAGAGGGGTCACGTGTACAGGTGGTGGTACTAATGGTGTGCATGGAGAATCAACCCTCTGATGCCTGAATGTGAAGTTTCACCCGATGCCGACAGGTCGGCAGAATCCAAAATGGCGTCTCCCAGTGAAACGTGTTATAAGCACCGAGTTGTGATCGAGTTATTGACGGCAGAGAACTAATCAGTGGGGTTACATTCACAATCGGCTGTAGAACCTCTACGGCGATGACACGGTGGATAGAAACACCATCGGTCACTGGGCAAAGACATGGGAGGAACCGAGGAAGGAAAAGCCGACCTTTCCTTGCAGCGGTCGGCGGCAGCAGCCATGACACCAGACATCATCCATCCCGTTGACGATGTGATTCAGCAGGATCGATGCGTCTCCTCCAGCCAACCATCACATGATTTGGAAATCGGTGCAGCCGGTGTGAGCGGAATAATCGCCAGTTTTGGGTATCCTCAGGATTGCACGAAATGGGTACCTCGACAACCGACACCTGTATAGACTAGATGGGTTTATGGAAAAAGGCCATGAATAAGCTTTTAGGTGCATTTTTGGGTAAAAGTTGGGAACCTCACTTTTTAACATAATTAGGGTATGCTGAATTCGATTAACCCGGTTCCCAAGCCGAATTTTGAGTTTTTGAATTTTGAATAAACTGCTGAAGAACTTGGGCATTGGTGAACTCACAGAGGAGACAATCAAATCTGCAGAAGCGTTCGTCTGCAGAATATATAATGTGCACAGAACAACCTCTGTTGATTCAGCACGACATATGTTGTTCTCCAAGACTGGTAAACCAGAAGCAATGTCACCGACAAGTGATGCTCTTCATTTCCATTTGATGCGAGTGCACGATCACGCCATGGTATGGAGAAATGCTCAATGTGCCATACCTGACCTTCCTGCACCCGTGGAAATGGGATGGAAACGTGGTGATTCAGGACTAGAGCCTATTCTGATGTCACTGAGTCCAATCCCAGAAAGGTGCCTCGAGATGATTTGTTGTGCATGCCAGAAGCAATGCAAGACTCGACGCTGCAAATGTCGCTATTCAGAGTTGAGGTGCACATCAATGTGTACCTGTCAGCAACAGAGTGATGACCAGACCCTTGTTTGAATTTGATGTAGTTTGGCAAAACAACATGTGTGACATTCCTGAATGTTTGTGCTTCATGGCCATATATACTTAATTTTAGAATGAATGGTTGTATGAAACCATTTTCCAGTGTCCAATTTCAATATCAGTTTGAATGCCTCTTTTAATATGTCGCCAACCA
The DNA here is from genome assembly GCF_964187855.1 of Myxine glutinosa. Lineage (NCBI taxonomy): Eukaryota > Metazoa > Chordata > Myxini > Myxiniformes > Myxinidae > Myxine > Myxine glutinosa. The sequence continues at coordinate 135,780,384 of NC_136265.1, read as the reverse complement.
TAATATAGACTAGACGGATTTATGAAAAAAGGCCATGTATAAGCTTCTAGGTGAATTTTGGGGTAAAAGTTGTAAAGTTAAAGTAAAAGAGCTGCATGTATATCCATGATATGTAAATGATTGTTCAAAGAAATTGTCCAAAAATGGCAATTTTGCGGCCATTTTGTTTATGCTAATTAGAAGGTCAAAACTCAAAATTCAGCTTGGGAACCAGGTTAATCGAATTCAGCATACCCTAATTGTGTTAAAAAGTGAGGTTCCCAACGTTTACCCAAAAATGCACCTAATATTCACATTTCTCAGAAATCCGTCTCGTACACAAGTCTCAACGAAAGGATATTTATTCCGAGTTGCTTGGACACTGAGGCAGATGTGGAGGTGTTTTGTCACACGTCGTCATAGGTTTTTAATCACAGAGTTGCGGTTGGTCCTGGGATGTCGGAGGAGTTCAGTGTGAACATCGGTTTGAGGCAGGGAAATGCTCTCAGTCCACTCCTGTTTATCATGGAGATGGAGCTGGAAAGCAGGAAGGTGAACATGAAAGGTATTCTGGGGAGGATATTGTATGTGGACAATCTGGTTGTTGTGGTGGAGAGTGGGTGGAAGATGCAGGAAGTACTGTGGGAGTGGAAGGAGGCATTCGACAAATATGGGCTGAAAATGATGGAGAATACGGAGATGTGCGTCGGGCAGCAGAGAAAATAAATACATATCAGGTTAGAGAGGAAGGAGATCAGACAAGGAAGTCCTCCTTGAACAAAGCAGTCAACGGCTTGTGATCCGCTAACCATTCCTTGTCTAAGTGTGAATACTTTGACTCTGGCTACTGATAAGTTCCTGGAAGCAAACTCGATGGGTTTCTCAGTCCCATCCAACCAACGCCAACAGTGGGACAATACTACTCCAATACCATATGGAGAAGCATCACAGGACAAAACCAGGAACTTTGAAGGATTAAAATGCACAAGCACTCGGTCAAAGTGTAGCTGAGAATTTGACCAACAGAACGCGGTTTCTTGTTCCTGTCCCCATTTCCATGGTACGTCTTTCTACCACAACTTGTGTAATGGAGCAAGATGTGTTGAGAGGCTTAGGAGGAATTTCCCATAGTAGTTTACCTGTCCCAGATAGGATTTTAGCTCAGAGCCATTCCTCGGGCTGGGCACTTCCCAAATGCCTTTCACATTCTTGGCGGTTTGGTGCAGGCCATCAGGATCAATTCTGGAGCACGAGTAGGTCATTTGCTTCACTTGGAAGGAGCATTTGCTTTTGTTGACGTGCAAACCCACTTCAGAGAAATGTTGGAGCACTTCCTACAAATTTTCTAAGCACCTGGACTGAGAACATCATCGAAGTAACTACCACATTAGTTCACCACCATCTCATGTCTTCCCCCCATCTAAAACCATGATCTTTTCTACCCCCATTAATCTAGCCCAAACCCATCTCTTCAAATTCCCTGTTTTCCTTCCTGAAATCCCCTGCAGTGTCCATCTTGTTTATCCCGTGCACCCCGCCCCAGCCCTCTCTGTCTTCCACAGATATTCTGATGTCCCTGGTCCCTAATGTTGTGCTTCCCTCTCTCGCCTCCTGTTGTTTCCCGCTCCCTTTGTTATATGTTCTGTGTGTTGGCTCTTGGAGGATCCTCGACTTAGTATACAAAAAAAATGGGAATCTGCAGGTGAGCATTACTCATATTGAGATAGGTGAAGGTCTTTCCACCTGATAATCTTGCATAAAGATCCTCGATCCTGGGAATAGGGTAATTGTCAGTCTTACCAACCTGGTTAACTCTCAACTTATCACAACGTTGATGTTGATGTCACACCACGGACCTTAATTACAACCAGAGGTAAAGTTGTCATGCCAAGCACTGACACAAAAGCCTGGCCTACTAACAGGAATTACTCCACCTGTGTAGTTGCGTAAAACCTTAGAAGATGGCTTCACTGCGGGAGATAGTCTGTCACCTACAAGCCACAATTCCTTGAAAGTTATTTCACTCATGACATAAGCGGCAGCCCCAGACCAGGTATCCAATTCCATGGTAAACCTCAAATTTTCAATCAGAACCTGTGCTTCCAATTCTTGCTTTCTCCTGGTGTCACATGGAACGTCATACACATTTATTGCTCCCGGTGCACGTTTGGGCCGACCTGTTGACCTTGCATTGTGGAAACCAACTTGTGCACCTTTATGTTCTCACTTCTTCCTGGTTTAAGCTGCCACTTCCCTTCGGCCTTGCTCTTCGCAAAACAGGTTGAAGAAATGTGTCCTTTGTCTTACAAAACAAATAGCACACACTGTCCTTGTGTTTGCAACCATCCTACCTGGTCTCTCCATCTCTCTTGAGGTCCACAGGAATGGAGCTGGGTAACCAGCCAAACAGGGTCATCTTGGAGATGCAATGGTTGGACATCTGAGTTACATGACCTAACTACTCCTGTCGGTGCTTGGTCACCTTGATTGTTATAGTCTCCAGGTATCCCCACAGATCCGTAGTCATCTCAGAAGTGATTTTATGTTGTCACTGCTGTCAGTTGGTGATACCGAGGATGGTGCAGATACATCTGTGGTGAAAGGCATTGAGCCTCTTAAGGTGTCTACATAAAGGTAGACGAGCTAAACCACAATACTGAGAGGACACCCACTTGCTATACCTGATACTTAGTGTTGATGTTCAGATGTCTGTCCTTACAAACAGCAGCTCTAACTCACCTCTAACTGACAAAACCATAGTGAAGCAGGGCACCAAAAGTCTTGGATGCACCTGCTATTCGTCTGTCCACCTCAGCATCTATCCTGCCACTGGACTTGACTAAGTGGCTTAAGTATGCAAAGCCCTTGACTATCTCTCACTTGTATTGGAGTCTTTTCCTCATCCTGAACTCCATGTTCCACCACCATTAGCTTTGTTTTATTTCGGGCTAACTTGGAGGCCAAAAGCTCCAGGACCTCAATGTTTGCCAGCATCACCTGCTAACCCCCAACTCCTGACGTTGCTAACATTAGTGCACCATCTGCAAACTGGCGATCTGTCAATCGTATCTTATCTGCATTCTCAGTCGACCTCCCAACTAACTTCCAATCAAATGCAAGTACGTTTCAGCTCCATCAACAACTGCCACCATGGACAGGTCCCTGATGGCCTCATGGGATGACTCCACAATGTCAATAATAATCAGACCTGGCACCCCAATCTTCCTCATTGTGCTCCTGAGCTGCACGGGGCAGAGTCATGTGGTTTCTTCAGGTCTACAAACACGAGGAACTGCTTAGAATAACGTTGCATTATTGTTCCAGAAAGAGTGTACCCCTTCCCAAAACGCGACATGGAAACTCTCCCAAGAATCGTTTACTTCCGAGAGGTCTGGAATCCAAGTGCTTACCACTGCTGTTTTCAAGCGGTTTTAAATCCACAGCTTTTGGGATACCGTTCTGGTTTCATCACCACCACCAATTCACGAAATTATTTGTAAAATGTGAATTGCCCAGATTTTACTCCAAATTCTTATTCCGACAGTTTGAAAGAGCCAGTGTGAACCTGGAAAACGGCAGTTGTTTGAAATGTCCCACCAATCTCAAAACGTGTTTGTAAACGGAAAAGCAGGTTTCTCTGAATGCTCTTCAACATATCCGGGCTATTTGTTGAATTAAGTAATTTAATTCCCTATGATAAATAATCAATTAAATAATTTCCTTTGATAAAAAAAATCAATTAAATAATCCGATGATGCGCGACTTTGTGGACACCCTGCACAAGGTGGGCGGGGGTTGTGTTTTCACACCTGTCTGTCTGTCTGCCTATGAGCAGGATGTCTCAAAAAGTTGTAGCCGGATTCGGGCGAAACTTGATGCACCGGTTGGTTGTGTGACAAGGACAAAATCAATTGATTCGATTTTGGTGAAAATCCGGATGCGAGTTTTTTTATTTATTTTTTAAGTGATTCTTCACCATTGAGAGATGGGACCAAAACCATACATGTTATACATAGCATGTTATTTCAAAAGGTTGTGGATGGATTCGGACGAAACTTGGTGGATCGGTTGGTTAGGCGACAAGAGCAGGCAAATTAGATTTTGTTTCAGGTTCGAATCAAGATCCGGCCTATCAGTGGGATACAAAACGTAAACTCCACAGACAGGTGGAGGTGTGCTCGCGACTGAGTGCCCTTCCAGTTTTGACCATTGGACACCAACCCAAAGATCCCGGCGTTGAGATTTGAAAGGAGTAAAAGCACATGGGACACAACGGGGGCCCATCAGGATATGACGACTACTACTACTCTTATTACTACTACTACTACTATTATTACTACAACTACTACTCCTCCTCTTATTACTACGTCTACTACTCTTATTACCACTACTACGACTCCTCTTATTACTACTACTTATACTGCAACTCTTATTACTACTACTACAACTACAACTCTTATTACTACTACTACGACTCCTCTTATTACTACTACTTCTACTGCAACTCTTATTACTACTACTACTACTACTCCTCCTCTTATTACTACTACTACTACCCCTCCTCTTATTACTACTACTACGACTCCTCTTATTACTACTACTTCTACTGCAACTCTTATTACTACTACTACAACTACAACTCTTATTACTATTACTACGACTCCTCTTATTACTACTACTACAACTACAACTCTTATTACTACTACTACAACTCTTATTACTACTACTACTACACTTATTATTACTACTACTACTCTTATTATTACTACTACTCCTCTTATTACTACCACTACTACTACTCTTATTACTACTACTACTACTCTTATTATGACTACTACTACAACTACTCTTATTACTACTACTACTACTACTCCTCTTATTACTACTACTACGACGCCTCTTGCTACTACTTCTACTGCAACTCTTATGACTACTACTACAACTACAACTCTTATTACTATTACTACGACTCCTCTTATTACTACTACTACAACTACAACTCTTATTACTACTACTACGACTCCTATTATTACTACTACTTCGACTGCAACTCTTATTACTACTACTACAACTCTTATTACTACTACTACTACACTTATTATTACTACTACTCTTATTATTACTACTACTCCTCTTATTACAACTACTACTACTCCTCTTATTACTACTACTACTACTCCTCTTATTACTACTACTACTACTACTCCTCTTATTACTACTACTACTACTACTCCTCTTATTACTACTACTACTACTCCTCCTCTTATTACTACTACACCTCTTATTACTACAACTACAACTCTTATTACTACTGCTACTACTCCTCTTATTACTACAACTACTACTCCCCTTATTACTACTACTACGACTCCTATTATTACTACTACTTCTACTGCAACTCTTATTACTACTACTACAACTCTTATTACTACTGCTACTACACTTATTATTACTACTACTCTTATTATTACTACTACTCTTATTATTACTACTACTCCTCTTATTACTACTACACCTCTTATTACTACTACTACTATTACTACTACTACTACTACTACTACTACAACTACTACTCTTATTACTACTACTACTACTCCTCTTATTACTACTACTACTACTCTTATTACTACTACTACTACTACTACTACTACTACTCTTATTACTACTACTACTACTCCTCTTATTACTACTACTACTACTACTACTCTTATTACTACTACTACTACTCCTCTTATTACTACTACTACTACTACTCTTATTACTACTACTACTCTTATTACTACTACTACTACTACTCTTATTACTACTACTACTACTACTACTACTACTCTTATTACTACTACTACTACTACTCCTCTTATTACTACTACTACGACTCCTCTTACTACTACTACTTCTACTGCAACTCTTATTACTACTACTACAACTACAACTCTTATTACTACTGCTACTACTACTCCTCTTATTACTACAACTACTACTCCCCTTATTACTACTACTACTACTACTACTCCTCTTATTACTACTACTACTACTACTCCTCTTATTACTACTACTACTACTACTCTTATTACTACTACTACTACTACTACTCCTCTTATTACTACTACTACTACTACTACTCCTCTTATTACTACTACTACTACTACTACTCTTATTACTACTACTACTCTTATTACTACTACTACTACTACTCTTATTACTACTACTACTACTACTACTACTACTACTACTACTCTTATTACTACTACTACTACTACTCCTCTTATTACTACTACTATGACTCCTCTTACTACTACTACTTCTACTGCAACTCTTATTACTACTACTACAACTACAACTCTTATTACTACTGCTACTACTCCTCTTATTACTACAACTACTACTCCCCTTATTACTACTACTACGACTCCTATTATTACTGCTACTTCTACTGCAACTCTTATTACTACTACTACAACTCTTATTACTACTACTACTACACTTATTATTACTACTACTCTTATTATTACTACTACTCTTATTATTACTACTACTCCTCTTATTACTACTACACCTCTTATTACTACTACTATTACTACTACCTCTACTACTACTACAACTACTACTCTTATTACTACTACTACTACGCCTCTTATTACTACTACTACTACTACTCCTGTTATTACTACTACACCTCTTATTACTACTACTACTACTTTTACTACTACTACTACTACTACTACTACTACTCCTCTTATTACTACTTCTACTACTCTTATTACTACTACTACTCTTACTACTACTACTACTACTACTACTCTTATTACTACTACTACTACTACTACTCTTATTACTACTACTACTACTACAACTCTTATTACTGCTACTATTACACTTATTATTACTACTACTACTACTCTTATTACTACTACTACTACTACTCCTCTTATTACTACTACTACTACTCCTCTTATTACTACTACTACTCTTATTACTACTACAACTCTTATTACTGCTACTATTACACTTATTATTACTACTACTACTCTTATTACTACTACTACTACTCCTCTTATTACTACTACTACTACTCCTCCTCTTATTACTACTACTACTCTTATTACTACTACTACTCTTATTACAACTATTACTACTCTTATTACTACTAGTCCTCTTATTACTACTTCTACTACTACGACTACTACTACCAGGTGGAGATATGCTGCCTACGAAGTGCCATTCCAGTTGTGTTCTCGGCTACGTCGTCCAGAGCCGTAGATAGAGAGAGTTCGGTCAACCCGGTTTCAACTGGTCTGCCCTATGATTGGTTAAGCGCTGTCATGTGATTCACAGGCGCCATGTTGTTACCCAACCTCCGTAACTAGCAGAACGCGCATCGCATTGCATGCATTCGATTTGGGGGAAGTTGGGATGGATGAGGGGAAGGAGGGATGGATGAGTGGAAGTGGAGATGGTTGAGTGGAAGGACGGATGGATGAGTGGAAGGAAGGATGGATGAGTGATTGATCTTCCACTCATCCATCCTTACTTCCACTCATCCATCCAAAGTTCCACTCATCCATCCTTCCTTCCACTCATCCATCCTTCCACTCATCATCCATCCCTCCTTCCTTCCACTCATCCATCCAGCCTTCCACTCATCCATCCTTCCACTTAACCATCCCTCCTTCCACTCATCCATCCTTCCTTCCACTCATCCATCCCCCCTTCCACTCAACCATTCTTCCACTCATACATGCCTCCTTCCACTCATACATGCCTCCTTCCACGCATCCATCCCCCCTTCCACTCATCCATCCCTCCTTCCACTCCTCCATCCCCCCTCCACTCATCCATCCCTCCTTCCACTCATCCATCCTTCCTTCCACCCATCCAATCATCCATCCCTCCTTCCCCTCATCCATCCCAACTTCCACTCATCCATCCCTCATCCATCCCTCCTTCCCCTCATCCATCCCAACTTCCACTCATCATCCATCCGTCCTTCCACTCACCCATCCCTCCTTCCACTCATCCATCCCTGCTTCCACTCATACATGCCTCCTTCCACTCATACATGCCTCCTTCCACTCATACATGCCTCCTTCCACTCATACATGCCTCCTTTCACGCATCCATCCTTCTTTCCACTCATCCATCCCTCCTTCCACTCATCCATCCTTCCTTCCACTCATCCATCCTTCCACTCATCATCCATCCCTCCTTCCTTCCACTCATCCATCCATCCTTCCACTCATCCATCCTTCCACTCAACCATCCCTCCTTCCACTCATCCATCCCTCCTTCCACGCATCCATCCTTCTTTCCACTCATCCATCCCTCCTTCCACTCATCCATCCCCCCTCCACTCATCCATCCTTCCTTCCACTCATCCATCCCAACTTCCCCTCATCCATCCCAACTTCCATTCATCCATCCCTCCTTCCACTCATCCATCCTTCCTTCCACCCATCCAATCATCCATCCCTCCTTCCCCTCATCCATCCCAACTTCCACTCATCCATCCCTCCTTCCCCTTATCCATCCCAACTTCCACTCATCATCCATCCCTCCTTCCACTCATCCATCCCTCCTTCCACTCATCCATCCCTCCTTCCACTCATCCATCCCTCCTTCCACTCATACATGCCTCCTTCCACTCATACATGCCTCCTTCCACTCATACATGCCTCCTTCCACTCATACATGCCTCCTTCCACTCATCCATCCCTCCTTCCACTCACCCATCCCTCCTTCCACTCACCCATCCCTCCTTCCACTCACCCATCCCTCCTTCCACTCATACATGCCTCCTTCCACTCATACATGCCTCCTTCCACTCAACCATCCCTCCTTCCACGCATCCATCCTTCTTTCCACTCATCCATCCCTCCTTCCACTCACCCATCCCTCCTTCCACTCACCCATCCCTCCTTCCACTCAACCATCCCTCCTTCCACCCATCCATCCCTCCTTCCACTCATACATGCCTACTTCCACTCATCCATCCCTCCTTCCACGCATCCATCCCTCCTTCCACGCATCCATCCTTCTTTCCACTCATCCATCCCAACTTCCACTCATTCGCAACTGACTAAACAATGTATGAAACTCAGGAACATAAAAACAAGAAAACGTCATGCGTAGCACGATACTTGCAAAATACGCCCTCCCCCAAAAGTTTACCATTGATACAGCAAATTGTCCATTTCATGAAGTTTAAAATTTACAATCTTGATCAAAGCTCGGGTCAACAGGATGAAAAGTGATGATTTTGGAAGGTTGACCTTCAGTTGACCTTTGACCTTTTGACCTCAAAAATAGTTAGTTTCCCTATTTAGTGACTCAATGTGCAAATGCTGTTCAATTTTCAAGTCAATTCGATGAAAATAGAGGATTTTAGAAATTTGGCCTATGTTGACCTTTTGGCCTATGTTGACCTCAATAATACTTGGTGGTTGAATTCAGTGACCAGATGTGCAAGTCCTCTCCAAATTTCAAGTCAATTGGATGAAAATTGAGGATTTTAGAAATTTGGCCTATGTTGACCATTTGGCCTATGTTGACTTCAAAAATTCTTGGTGGTTGAATTCAATGACCAGATATGCAAGTGGTCTTCAAATTTCAAGTTAATCGGATGAAAATTGAGGATTTTAGAAATTTAGCAAAGTTGGTGACCTTTGGCCTATGTTGACCTTTTGACCTATTGACCCCAAAAACAATAGGCTTCTGGCATTTGCCCTGTAGGCCGGTGACAAACTAACAGAGTCACAAACACAACCGACCAATATACTTGAAAAATCTTCGATTTTGCAAGTAATAAACCCGTCCCTAATAGCAGTAAGTTGCATGCACGCTTGAACGCACGCGCGCGTGCACTTGACCTTGGGTAACAACATGGCGCCTCTTGTTTAGTTGGCCAAACTCTCTCTATCTACAGGTCTGACGTCGTCTGCCCGTCCCTCGTGCACTGGCACTATATACCTGAGTTCCAAAGTTGCGTCTTTATGAGCGGTAAAAAAGAGAGGAAGAAGAGCGGGGCGGGCGACGGTTTAGGGGGTGGGGCGATGGTATAGCCACGCCCCGGGAATGATGCGAGTGCTGTTGGAATGGCTCGAGCACCGAATCAGGCATTTGCGAAACCGATGACAACAAAACGGATCCTCGATCTGATCCATCGGTGGCAAATGACATCGGATCGATTTGCCCTTAAAATGCAGAGCCTTTTGAAGATACAGGTGTATATTATACCTGCGTATTTGATTTAGAGAAATGAAAGTGCACTCTGTCATATATAAACCTTTGATCATAACTCGGATCGGTTAACGAACCACGTGGTGCGAATTGCTTGTAATTTATGCAGATTTCTAATTGGAGTAAAGATGTCCACGCACGACCATTTAATCAAGATCTTCACATACGATTCATTCATTGATCACTCATTACAATGACCCATCGACGATTAATCGTGTATTCATGATAACAAATCATCTAGTACGAGTCATATAACGATTCGTATATGATTTATATGGGGGAAAAGGTGCTTAGTTGGGACAATGGATTTGTCTGCTCAGGTTCGACGTTTCGACCACGGAGTGATCTTCGTTTATGATTCTGTGCGTCCGGCTGAAGACCGAAGATCGCTCGGTTGTCTGAACCTTTGTCCACAAAGCAGATTCCTTGGTTCGATGAGCCAATCGTGTCCTTAATATATATTTTTTTTTATCGAACGATACTCGATTCATTCATTATTCACACATTTATATAGAACTATATATAATTTATTTATATACTTCACTTATTCTAACGATTCCCATGATTCCCATTATATTAATCCATATTGACATACATACAGACATATACACACACATACATGTACACATACACACACACACATGTACACATACATGTACACACACACACACACACACACGCATACACATACACACACACACATACACACACACACGTACACGTACACATATACACACACACACACACACACACACATACATGTACACATACACGTACACATACACACACATACACACACACGTACACATACACACGTACACATACACACATACATGTACACATACACATACACATACACACACACACACACACACACACACACACACACACACAGTCCCTGAAATGGAGCCAATACCTCACTGACAAAGCCATGGTGTCGCACAGTGACAGAGACCTTCATAAGCCGTTTTCATGAGTGGTCACAACCCAATGGTCGCGCGAAATTCATACGTGGAGCGATTGGTTTCGGGGAGCAAGAGGAGAGCGCAGGCGGTGGCCATGGGTGGCCCAGAGAGCAGGGGTGACCATGGGTGGCCCAGAGAGCAGGGTGAGAGACAGATGGTGGGATTTGGCAGGGGTCAGCCTTTGCAGGAAGTGCTTGTATGAGGGGCCTGGAGGGCTGTTGTTAGTCATGTTTTGGCGAGGCACTTGGAAAAGACGTAGTAATCTATTCAGGGCAATTGTACCCCCCCACTCACCCCCCCACTCCCCATTACCCCCAACACCCCCACCAACCCCAACCCTTTTTACACGGTGCCATGCTCGCCTGCTGTGCTTATTCCTGAAACACCGGGTCTCTGCCCCCTTTCGTAATAAAACGTCACAGATAATATTCCAGGGAATGGTAACCACTACCATCACTATCACTACAACTACTATTACTATCACATGCTACGAAGCCTGGTGTTGCCTTAACGGTTAAGGTAGCCGACTTAAGATCTTAGGGTCTTGAGTTTGAGCCCCTGTCGGCCGTTAAATAACACCAGGTGGGTTGACTCAGCCTGTCATCCTTCCGAGGTCGGAAAAATGAGTACCAGCTTACTGGTAACACTAACAGGCTGCACTGCATCAGCGGCACAACTGTGCTCCCAGAAAAATGATGCAACCAGCAGCCACAGGCTGCATACGAAACAACAATGACTTACTTCCGTGATTGGGGGGTAGACCGCACGATTTATTCATCTCCGTAGCCCTCCTTCCCAGGTGAGCATCATCACATCACTCCTGTCCCTCTCGACCACTTCCCTCCCACCGAACCACACTGATGTCATAAATCAATCGTTCCAAAAAAAAAAAACTTTCATCACAATATAACATGGTTGTTTGGTGTTTGCCAGTGCAGTTTTCAGGTGTACAGAGTGTCCCAGAAAATAATGATCCCCATGTGTTCTCCAGCACGGCAAAATATTATCACAGTATATCCCCAAAATAATTTTCATTGGTACACTGTGTCCCAGAAGAATATGACCACTTTAAATTTCTCACAAATCGCCATAGGTGGGCCAAGATGGGCACTCCTGACTGGACGAATGGGACGAAATGCCGTTTTTTTTCTTTTTTCTTTTTCTTTTTTGTATACAAGATCGAGGCTCGTGAAAGAGCGAACATTAATCACACAGAAAGACAAACAGACACACAAAAAAATAACATCGGGAGCGGTAGACAAGATGGGGAGAGAGGGGGAAGGACACAAACACAACATTTGAGAGCAGGGACCGAGAGACATGGAGACATCGAGAGAACTGTGGGAGGGAGAGGGCTTTGGGGGGGGAGGCATGGGAAGGGGTGGGGGTGGGAGAGGTATAAAACATATGGACACTGTCAGGACTTCCAGGAAAGCAGTTGGAATTTCAAACAAGGTGGATCTGGGGTGAATTAGTGGGGGTAGAAAAGATCAAGGTTTTGGATGGGGGAAGATAAGAGATGGTGGTGAACAGCTGTTTTAAAGACCTGGAGGGAGGAGTGTGATTGAAGGGAGTGGGGGAGTTTGTTCCAGAGGCGGGAGAAAAGAGGAATGAAAGAGTGAAGGTGAGCAGAGAGCCGAGATTTTGGCAGTTTAACCATCAGAGGGTGGCTGGCAGATCTTGTGCGACCTGTAGGAATATTTGGGGGACAGAGCACAGAGAGAGCTGGGGGAGCAAGGCCGGAGAGGATTCGGTAGAAGACAGAAAGACCACCTACCTGCCTGCGGTGAATGAGTGAAAGGCCTTCAGAGATAGCTTCATCGCGGGAGATTCCAATGACTCTGAAAGCTTTGGATTCAACAGCGTGAAGCCGAGCCAGGTGTGAGGCAGGAGCACCAGCCCAAAGGGGAGAACAGTATTCCATTGAGCTGCGGATGAAAGCCTTGTATGTGGTGAGGAGCTCAGGTGTGCCTAGGAAGGACTTCGCACGACGGAGGATGCCCAGTCGGCGACTGGCTTTGGAGGCCAGCTTGGAAATGTGGTTTTCCCAAGAAAGATCATGGCAGAGAGTGAGACCCAAAAGCTTGAGCGACAGAACTTCTTGGAGAGGATTGTTGAGAAAGTAGATGGGAGGGTTGTCCAGTCGATCTTTTCGGAGAGACAAAGTAAGTGTGAGATTTGTCAGGATTGAAAGACATGTTCCACTTGTTTGACCAGTCTGTGATTTTGTCCAGGTCTTCAGAGAGTGAGGAGGCTGCAGACTGCCGATCTAAGGGAAGAGGAATGCAGCGGCAGAGAGTGGAGTCATCAGCAAAGAGATAGAGAGGATTTTCCAGCGAGTCGGAGAGATCATTGATAAAGACCAGAAAAAGCACAGGGCCCAGCACACTGCCTTGGGGAAGGAACTCCAGCCTGAACAGGAAGGGGAGATGAGAGAAATCCATTCAGGGCCACACGTTGACTACGACCAGAGAGGAAGTCCGCAAGCCATGCATGGCGATTTCCATGGATACCATAGGAGGAGAGTTTGGTGAGCAGAGCTGGGTGCCAGACCGTATCGAAGGCACGTGATATGTCAAGGGACACAGCTCTGATTTCCTGTTTGGCATTAGGACCTCCATCCATTGTTGAGACAGCAGAAGCAGCATGTCCAGAGTAGAGTGACCTGGTCTGGAACCAAATTGATGATCAGAGATCAAGCCATTGGAGAAGAGGAAAGATTTCATATCCGAAGCAATGATGGATTCCATGACTTTGCTGATAATTGGGAGCAGGCTGATTGGTCTGTAGTTGCAAGGATCTGTTTTTGCACCTTTTTTGTGTAAAGCGGTAATGTTTGCTGATTTCCAGGATGCTGGCAGATGACCTTGAGCAAAAGATAGGGTGAAAAGAACAGAGAGAGGGTGAGATAGAGCGGCAGAGCAGGATTTTAGGACCCGTGGGCTGATGCCGTCTGGTCCAGTTGCAGAATCAGAGTCGAGGTTTGACAAAAACTCCTCCACCTTGTCAGGAGAGAAGGACACAGAGTCCAGGAGCAGTTGGGTTCGACTGGGAAAGGTGGGAACAGAGAGAGATAGGTTTGGGACTAAGGATTTTAAGGCAAACACAGAGTTGAGGCATTCGGCTTTGTCACGTGCGATGTCAACTGTGTGGCCATTTGAGGTAAGGGAGGGGATGGAGGGGGAACAAACACCAGAAACGGATTTGACCAGACGCCACCAGGATTTGGAGGAAGGAGACAGGTTTGAGAGTTCATTCTTGAGTGAGGAGAGATAGTGCTTCCTGGCACTCCTGAGGGTAGACTAGACACACACTTGTTCCGAGCTTGGTGGAAGGAACTGAGATTGCCTTCAGTTGGATTAGCCTTCCAAGAGGCAAAGGCAAGTTGTTTCAGGGCAACTGCCTCACCACAAGATTCAGTGTACCATGGACGGGAGGAAGGGTAAGACAACTGAAGGCGAGATGGGATAAATCTGTGCATGAGAGAGATCAGTTTGCTTTGGAAGAATTCCCAGCCGTTATATATATTGTTAGGGTTTTGCACGACCCTGTTCCCTTACCAAGGGGAGATTAAGCCCCTTGTTCTCCCTGGGTCGTCGCAACCGCAAGACTTGTCGCCACTTCTGGTCAGACGCGGGACAGGATTTCGGGACACTTTTCACACGTACCCACGCCGTCGCAGAAGCGGGGATCAAGTCTCGCACGAGCCACGTGTAATTTTGGTACACCGAGCGGATTGCGTACCACGTGGTCCGTGCAGTTACCTTGTTATTGGAACCCGATCAGAGCGATATACTTCGTACCATGCTAAGTCAAGGATGGAAAACAGGAGACGGTCGAATCAAAGAAATAACAGGTTTAATTATTATTTACAATGATTGGTAGAAGCAGAGACACAGGGCAGTCTTAAACAGTCTTACTTATCTCGCGCAGACAATGAGCCCATTCACACTCACATGGGGATGAAGGAAGAATTGTTCATGCGCTGAACGCGCCGGCTTTGGTCGTCCAGGAACAGCTCACCCGGCGTGGCCCTCTGGCGGTCACAGCACGTCCCCGGACGAAGGCAAGCAGGCAGGCGGGAGGAATCCTCGCAGCGTGTGTCTTGGCAAAGGCAGGTAGGCGGGAAAATATACGCGCCTCTCTGTAGCCCGGCACGGCTGTCTTTCACAGCGAGATTAATACAACTGCTCGCTTTCACTCTCGTAACTCAACGGAGGATCTGACTCAAGCTCAACCGAGAACTCAACTTGTAACTCATGCGCGTTTCACCCGAGCTCATAACTTGTAATTCAACACCGCGCATTCCTTCTCATAACTTAATTCAACAGAGGACCCCGGCTCACAACTGACGTGGGGGCTCCGGGCACAGGGTTATATCGCCACGCCCTGGCCTGCATTGAATGTTCCAAACCATGCCTTTTGCCGCAGTGGTAAGCCACTCCCCTCGAGCCCTGATTGGCGCCTCGTGCTTACCGGTCACTCCCACTCCTTCTGTCCCGCCTTCCTTTGGCCTTGATCGACTTGTTCAGGCCGGCCTCGTCGGATTTCGCGCCAAATCCAAAAGCATCGAGGCAGCATAAGCATTGGAAGGAGACCTAACTCTAATTATTCTACTCAACGCAAACTAAACATAGGAAAGGTCTACGCTTACATTTACTATGAAATAACTAAGCTTAAACGAGGCTACTTGTTGTAGTGTAACTAAACTATGACGGGAAATTAACCTTTATTTGGAGAAACACAAAACCGCAACACTACACCCCTCCCTCGTCAGACTCGTCCCCGAGTCGGACCCAACAAATGAACCGACCGGTTAGACAATGACATGCAAAATTAACTTTTACTTTTACATGTGACATATAGGTGTGGGTCCCCCTAACATTTACTGTGACCCGTGTGTGCGACAGTTTTAAAACATTAGATATGTCCCTGCTATTGGGTTGAGTAGCTATATATCAGATTCACGCCCACAACTAACCGAATATCCGGAATTCGTCAAACTAAACACATAGCCGGTGGGCAGCATTTTTATATTTACAAGCACAGAAACTTAACCTTATTTACAATTCTATGACCCAGGACCTGTCCTTTTTGGAAGAGAAGATTGGAAGGGAGAGAAAGCACAGCAAAAACACAACACACTCATAAATCATGACACTTGCTGCTTGCTTCTTGCATCTTGCTTCTTGCTTCTTCTGTGTGCATATATCAAACCGGCTAGCCCCCGCACTGGCATACAGGCCATTTTTGATCTTCAGGGCTACCTAAACTTACACATCTTCTCATCCCTAGCACACCATAATAAAAGGGCACAAAAAATGCTTTTATTTCATTCCATTTCTTTTTCTTTGCCAGGCAGGGCCACTCTCATGTGGTCCGAAGATACAAGGTGATATTGCAGCAAAGTGCTGCACAGCAGAGGTGCAAGGCCACAAAGCTTGTGGTCCATGAGGGTGATAAGGTGCAGCAAAGGGTTTGTGGCAGCAAAGTGCTGCACAGGTGCAGCAAAGTTACAGCAAAAGGATATGGCAGCAAAGTGCTGCGCCGTTCGGCTGCACAGATGTAGCAAGGTGCAGCAGGGATGCTGCACAGATCGATGGTGCTGCACAGTTCCACCTCCAAAATGGTCCTGGGGTGGGGGGAGAGACAAGGCACAACAAGCAAAGCAGAAAGGACACAATGGCACACAGAAACACAAGGTAATGCGAAGCGAGGGGCACGCAAGAGCGAGCAGAGCAGGCTCGTCCCTAGCCGTCCGTACCCCCCACCGTAGGCTTACACTACCCTAGCCCCCCTTGTATTTACAATTCGTCTCTAGGTCTTGTCTCCCATATCCCCCTCTAATCCAAATTCGTCTCCCAATCCCTCCCAGGAAGGAAGGAATGGAACAAACACAATGTCACTCTTACGTCGTGATACGTCTTACAACTCAAACAGTCTACAAAGCCCTGGTGTGGAGCTTCGTCCTCCTCGGTGACTGGCTGTGGATGGTGCGAAGGGATTTCTCATATCCTAACTACACTACTGACATTTACTCATTTAAACTACCCGGGGTCGTACCCTGCCAATCGGCCTCTTTAAACTATGTGGTTCTAAGAACCCGAATTCCCATTGCCCACTCTGTGGTGTCCTCCGAATTTGGGTCTCACTCCCACGAATTTTCTCTCTGTGCCCTTGCACAATTTTGGGGCTGGGTCGTGTGGCTCTACCAGCAGGTCTACCTACCTGCGCACCTCCGCCACTGAAGTCACCACCCGAGCTTACCTGCTCCTGCGACTACCTAAACTGGGGAAGGCCCCTCCTGGCTCTTTAGCCCCTGATGCCCACCTTGGCATTTGGCAACCCGGGTCCTCTCCTGGGATCCTCGGGCCCCACTCACAACTACCCTAACTGGGGAAGGCCCCTCCTGGCACTTTACCCCCTGATGCCCACCTTGGAATTGGACAACCCGGGTCCTTCCCTGGGATCCTCGGGCCCCACTCAACAACTCACAACTACCCTAACTGGGGAAGGCCCCTCCTGGCACTTTACCCCCTCTGTGCCCACCTTGGCATCGGGCAACCCGGGTCCTCTCCTGGGATCCTCGGGCCCCACTCACAACTACTCTAACTGGCTCCCAGAGCCTACCTGCGGCCTCACCTGGCTGACAAACTACCAGTGGCGGAGTGCCCCAATAACCATACACACCAATTAAGCCACACGCCTCGCCATTTCACATACTCATGCACCCAACAAAACACTTCATTCTACTACCTGCACCACAGGTGTCAATATCCAAACAAATTTTGCCTATGCCCTTCTACCTGGCTTTACACTACCACCCCGGGCTTTCGCGAATGGGTTCCACTCTTCCCCCATTCAATCCTTCGCACCATGCATTCCACACCTTTATTCCCACACCAAGCATTCCACACCACATATTCCGCACACCATTTATTTCACACACCTTTTGTCTCGCACATCTTTTGTGCTCACACACCTCTTTCCTCGCACAACTCAAACACAATTCCTTTTATTTTCCACACACACACAGCATCATCTAGCTGACTACTTCCCCTAAAACTCGTGCTTCCCCGTCGTCCTTTTAAACTATGCACTCCCTTGTCATTATCATCCACCTAACCTCTCTACGTCCCCACTACAGTACACGTGTCACTACTTAAACCTCAGTCTCTACTGTCATCTAGTTCCCTAACATTACCCAAGCTCTCCCTCGGCTAGCTCCGGTGCCCCATGGAGGTAACCATTGCTGGCACCCCCATGTGCCTGTTACTGCCATCCCCCTAAACTAATGCTCATTGGCCCTGGGCGTGTGAGGAATGGTCAGACTACCATTCCTCCACGTAGGATACACTACTCTCATCGGTCCGCTACACTCGAGCCTCACCAAGTGGATGTACATTGTCACGGCTGGACCTCGCAGGGCCGAGCGATCCATTCGGGTGGTTTGTCTCCTGTATGTTGGGTTCGTCTGGAATTTTCGATCCAGGGTAGGAGGGATGGATGGGCCGAGGCTCAGGGCTCCATCCCTGTGCGGGACCTCACGGCCCCACGCACGATGACCCAACCGGCCACGGTCTGAGCACCGCACCCGTTAGGGTGCGCGGCTCCGAAATCTCCTACCTCCCCTTGAACCTTGCCGATTGCCTTTCCCACCACGGCACGGCACCAACCATACAGTGCGGGGGCCGGCACGAATCGTGCATGCCGGTCCTTGTGAGACCGCCGCGGCACCGGTCCCCACCGGTCCCTGCTGCACTCAACGCACCGGGGGCTCACGTCTGCTACCCGTCCCGCCAAACGCTACCCTGGTCGGTGTTGATGCTTGAGCCGCGTTCTCACCACGCGCGACCCACTCCGCACTCGCACACCCAGGCATCCCCGCGCCTCCCATACACTCCGTTACTGCACACTCTTGTGCACACCCTTCTCTTACACACTCGGGTGCACACCACCCAGGCGCACACGTAACTTCCACAAACTCCGTTACACACTCTTCCCGCACACAGTCTGGTGTGCATTCTCGCTCACACTCTAACATGCTCGGGTGTGCACTCCTGCACACACTCTGTAACACACTCTCCCGTTACACACTCCATAACACCCTCGGGTGTGCACTCTCCTGTTACACACCCAATCATCGCACACCCTGATGCACACTTTTCTCACTCATGCTTCAGCGCACACTCTTCCGTTACACACTCCGTAACACCCTCGGGTGTGCACTCTCCTGTTACACACCCAATCATCGCACACTCTGGCGCACCATTCCTCGCTCACGCTTCGGCGCACACTCTCTCTCATACTTCGTACCAGTCGCCCTCGTACACCGCACAATGGACCTTCCGCGACCACCCGGGTCTCGACTCTGTCCCAAGCGCGCCAAAAATCTGTTCGTGCCAAACACATTCGCGCCATTATTTCTCACCTCGGGGTCCTCCTTCCCCGGCTTCTTCGCCAGCATCTGTAAACCTTTATTGGGGTTAGCAAGCACGGCATCACGGTGTGAATACAGACTTTGTGTGCATTCCATTACCTTCTCCCGTGATTTGTTTTCCGATTCTACCGTCTCTTTGGCCCCAATTATTTCTTTTTCTTCGATGACCGCCGGTGCCCATGCGATTTTCTCGTCCAATTCGGCGACCGTCGGCTCTTCTACACCCCGTGTCGCGATTTCCATATCCCCGGTCAATTTAGCCGTGCCTCGCTCAAGCTCGCTCCCCACACGTTCCTCACATCGCTTCACCCCGTCGCGCGCCACCGCGACCTTCCTGCTCAACCTGCGCCCAATGTTCTCCCCCATTGTGTCCATGTTGCACCTGGATTCGATTATTTCGGTGTCCATTTTTCCACTCATCTTTTTATTCTCCTCACGTCTCGCCTCCCTCTCCCTATCCCTATCCATTCGGTCACTGAACTCGTTTTTTTTTTTTTTTTTTTTTTTTAAATACTGAATCGAGCGCAAATACTTGTCTCGTGAATTCTTGCTCGTCCATAACCCCCACTTGCGCAGCGGGCTCGGCCCTCGCCGCCACGTGCGAGGCGCCGCCACGTGCGAGGTGCCGCCATTGTCTTTACCAGCTGCCGCACCCTTTTCGGCTTCCACTATCAACTGTCTCTGCAGGTCCTGAGTCATTAATTTCTCTTCTTCTACTACCCCCACCGTCATTCGACCGCCTTGGCCAGCCATGGTACGAATACAATTTTGGATTTAACAACTAAATTTCGTCCGCTCGTAATTTCGAGTGCGTGAAGCGCACTCCAGGTCCAATCCCACTCCCGGACACCAAATGTTGCGGTTTTGCACGACCCCATTCCCTTACCAATGGGAGATTAAGCCCCTTGTTCTCCTTGGGTCGTCGCAACCACAAGACTTGAGTTGCCACTTCCAATCAGACGCGGGACAGGGTTTCGGTACACTTTTCACACGTACCTAAGTACCCACGCCGCCACAGAAGCGGGGATCAAGTCTCGCACGAACCATGCGTAATTTGAGTACACCCGAGCGGATTGCGTACCACGTGGTCCGTGCAGTTACCTTGTTATTGGAACACGATCAGGGCGATATACTTCGTACCATGCTAAGTTAATGATGGAAAACACGAGATGATCGAATCAAAGAAATAACAGGTTTAATTATTATATACAATGATTGGTAGAAGAAGCAGAGACACAGGGCAGTCTTAAACAGTCTTACTTATCTCACCCAGGCAATGGGCCCATTCGCACTCACATGGGGATGAAGGAAGAATTGTTCATGCGCTGAACGCGCCGGCTTTGGTCGTCCAGTAACAGCTCACCCGGCGTGGCTCTCTGGCGGTCACAGCACGTCCCCCGACGAAGGCAGGCAGGCAGGCGGGAGGAATCCTCACAGCGCGTGTCTTGGTGGCAAAGGCAGGCAGGCGGGAAAATATACGCGCGTCTCTGTAGCCCGGCACGGCTGTCTTTCACAGCGCAATTAATACAACTGCACGCTTTCACTCTCGTAACTCAACGGAGGATCTGACTCAAGCTCAACCGAGAACTCAACTTGCAACTCATCCGCATTTCACCCGAGCTCATAACTTGTAATTCAACACCGCGCATCCCTTCTCATAACTTAATTCAACAGAGGACCCCGGCTCACAACTGAGGTGGGGTCTCCGGGCACAGGGTTATATCGCCACGCCCTGGCCTGCATAGAATGTTCCAAACCATGTCTTTTGCCGCAGTGGTAAGCCACTCCCCTCGAGCCCTGATTGGCAGCTCGTGCTTTCCGGTCACTCCCACTCCTTCTGTCCCACCTTCCTTTGGCCTTGATCGACTTGGTCAGGCCAGCCTCGTGGGATTTCGCGCCAAATCCAAAAGCATCGAGGCAGCATAAGCATTGGAAGGAGACCTAACTCTCATTATTCTACTTAACGCAAACTAAACATAGGAAAGGTCTACGCTTACATTTACTATGAAATAAGTAAGCTTAAACGAGGCTACGTGTTGTAGTGTAACTAAACTATGAGGGGAAATTAACCTTTATTTGTAGAAACACAAAACCGCAACAATATCTATATACAGGCGGCTGCAAAAGTAGGTATACAGGAAGGATTATACCAGTATTACCAGTATTATAATAGTGGTGATAGGATTCATTTAATACTAGAATTCATTTAATTCATTAAAATCATTATTACCATTTTTAACATTTTTATTTTCGTAATTTTTTCTTTAATACATCTATTATTTGCAGGTGAAGTGGAAATTTAACGATGGCTGGTAATTCAACGGACGAGGAGCGCAAATGGATTTTGAAACAGTACTGGAAGACAGATAATAGTGAACGTGTGCGAGAGCAGTGGCAAGAAACATTTGCATCGCCTCCACCAACGAGGCTCACGATTTACCGGATACGTGACAAATTTGAGAGGACGGGGTCTATCCACAACTCGCCGAAGAGTGGTCGACCAGTCACCGTGACAACGCCAGAGAATGCAATGCAAGTCGCCCTGGCATTTACCCAGAGCCCTCAGAAATCGAAAAACAGGGCGTCATCTGAATTGGGTATTGAACGCAGATCGTTGGGTCGTTTGATGCACCATGCAGGACTGAAAATGTACGTTCCACGATAGATACATGGTTTATTAGAGGATGACTCGGATCGGCGTTTACAATTGTGTGAAGCCATCCTGAACGAGGAACGAGAGGGTGACAGCATTCTGCGCAAAATCGTGTGGTCCGATGAAGCAAACTTTAAGCTATCGGGTGCCGTTAATCGGCACAATTGTGTGTACTACGCAACTGAAAACCCTAAAGTCACGATTGAGCAACAGCTCAATCAACCTGGGGTGACAGTGTGGGCTGGCCTGTCCTGCAAAGGTGTCGTTGGACCTATCATTCTGCACAGGACTGTCGATAAACAC
This sequence comes from Myxine glutinosa, assembly GCF_964187855.1. Lineage (NCBI taxonomy): Eukaryota > Metazoa > Chordata > Myxini > Myxiniformes > Myxinidae > Myxine > Myxine glutinosa. The sequence goes on along the minus strand of NC_136265.1, from coordinate 135,757,808 downwards.
GTGTATCTGAACATGCTGACGGATACAATCATACCACAGGTACGCGAACAACAGCAGCAGGACAACTTCTACTTTCAGCAGGATGGGGCACCACCGCACTTCGCACTCACTGTGCGTGCACTACTTGACAAAGAATTTCCCAACAGGTGGATTGGACGTCGGGGAGCCATTGACTGGCCACCACGTTCGCCGGATCTCACCCCTATGGACTTCTTTTTCTGGGGATGTGTAAAAGACAGGGTTTTCGCACGCAAGCTACGTTCTGTTGATGCCATGATTCAGTTCATACGGGAGGCTTGCGAGGAAATTGATGCTGATAAAGACCTTTGTGCCAGAGTGTGCATGGGTGTGCATGGGTGTCCACACTCGACTAGTGGAGTGTGTGAATGCCGGGGGCAAACAGTTTGAACATTTGAGGGATTAATATGTTTATTATTGATATGTTTATTATTGATATGTTATTATTGATATGCTTGTATAATCAATAAAATACGTTTTGTGCGCACGTTTTGTTTTTCATTACTGTATACCTACTTTTTCAGCCCCCTGTTATACAACCTGTTGCCCCAGAAGTAATAAGGCAATCAGAGAATCCACATTCAAGCAGAAAATCAAAGGGAGGCACAAAGCTCTCCTCCCTTTACATCAGGGATCGTTTCTCTGTATGCAGCTTTAACATACAACAACACAACAACATGCATTTTAAAGGCCATTTTCCCTGCTAGAGCGGGGGTTAGCCTTGCGGTCCCCATGACAATCTTCTCCATTTTGCTTTTTTGAGTTTGAGTGAATGAATCATCTCCAGCTTTAACATGGGGACTGAAAATACATTTCTCGGCTTCTACTGGATGAAATCGGCTGCAAATTTCAGAAGTAAATGCTTTGTACGTTGAGGTAATATGTTCCAAATTTCAGCAACGTCTGTTTATTCATTCTTGAGTTTTATTTAGAAAACCCTCAAAATCACGTTGGTGTCTGTCCGTCCATCCACCCAAAATGTGTTGGCGCTCATATCTCAAGGACTGACTATACATTGAAACTAGCTGAAACTTTGAATATACTACTGTGTTCAAAAAGTATCCGACCTTTATTTTTCGTGCGTAAAAAAAAAGAAGCTAGGGAGGCGTTGATTGGTGCACGTATGTAGGCGATCCTAATGCGCACGCGTGAATTTTGTCCCACCTGCAGAAGCTGTCATTCGACGGCAGACCGCCGATGAGTGAGGACATGTAAGTGAGCGCCGTCGGATTTTCGTTTTTGACAAAATGACGCAAAAACCTGAACAACGCTACTGCATCAAATTTTGTGTAAAGCTTGGCGATTCCCAAGTGGAAACGATCCGCAAGATTCAACACCGTTCATTCCATTATGAAGGAGGATTTGGGCTTCAGGAGAATCTCAGCGAAGTTCGTACCAAAGCTGCTAACGATTGAGCAGAAGCAACTCCGTTTGGAGATCGCACAGGACATGCTGGAGACTGTGAACAGCGATCCCAGCTTCCTCAACACAGTGATCACTGGCGATGAGTCCTGGGTTTATGGGTACGACCCAGAAACCAAGTTGCAGTTTTGATGCAAGTTTGATGAAACACAAAATTTGATGCAGTAGCGTTGTTCAAGTTTTTCCATCATTTTGTCAAAAACGAAAATCCGACGGCGCTCACTTACATGTCCTCACTCATCGGCGGTCTGCCGTCGAATGACAGCTTCTGCAGGTGGGAAAACATTCACGCGTGCGCATTAGGATCGCCTACATACGTGCACCAATCAACGCCTCCCTAGCTTCTTTTTTTTTTACGCACGAAAAATAAAGGTCGGATACTTTTTGAACACACTACGTACATCGGCCAATAGGTCTAGTTAATGGCTTTCAAAACAAATTCCACCTGAGTGCTATAGTTTTTGCTTTAAAATTATATATATATATATATATATATATATATACATATATATATTAGCAGAAGTACCCGGCATTGCCGGGTGGGGGGAGGGGAGGGGGAGGGGAGGGGAACGGGGGGGGGGGGGAGCGAGCCCCTTGGCAAAGCGAGCGATTTTTTTTTTTGCATTGCAATTTCTCATAGCGTTCTATTGAACGCTAGCAGAGAACACAGTTTGTTTGTGTGTGTGTGTGTGTGTGTGTGTGTGTCATGTTACCGATAGACTCCTAAACGGAGAGGCTTACGTGCTTGATATTTGACAGACATGGCCATTGAGCGTGGGACGAACATGGCCGAACTCAAAATATTTGACGATCCATATTTTTTATTCATATTTACCTCAGCGCATTTCAGCGAAGTACCCGCTAATCTCAGCCGGTTCCAGAGCAGCTCGCTGATTCGCTCAGAGCGATCACGTGATGTTCCATTCCCGCCGCCAGACTCATTCGCTCAGAGCGATCACGTGATGTTCCATCCCGTCACACGTCACTTCACCTTTTATGCGATCGTGTTTTGTATCGATTTTGTGCGATATGAATTAAAGCCGTCTTTGAAACAGCTGTGAAACGTCTTTCCACAACCCTTCCGTAACCGATTGGAGCAGTTTCTTGCCACACAAAACGAGATCCGCGAAGCGAGTTGGTCGAGTCGTGCTGACCAAGATGGCGACACGGCAGCTTCACTTTTCACGGAGTATGAGCGTTCTATATATTTTCAATTCAGTGCGCCCGTGATTTGTGGCATAGACATGACCATTGGGCCTTCACAGTGTAATTTGTGCGAGGCTTTTGTCCGAGTGAGCTTGAGTCGAGAGGGTGAATGTACGGGTTGGGAATGTACGGGTCTCCCTTCCCCCGCCCGGCAACGCCGGTACCGGAGGACGTCGCAGGATCGGTGAGTCTCCAAAATCCGCTTCGTGCTGTTGCGAATATGCAGGACTATGTCCGATTGTTGTGCTGCTCTCCGACCATGAGAACTGCAACGTCGTTGTTGACTGGCCATCCCCTTCCCTTCCCCCACCACCCTACCCCTCCACCCTACCCCTCCCCTTCTCCCCTCCCCCCTCCCCTTCTCCCCTCCCCCCTCCCCTTCTCCCCTCCCCCTCCATTTTCCCCCTCCCCCCCTCCCCTCCATTTTCCCCCTCCCTTTTCCCCCTCCTCCCTCCCTTTTCCCCCCTCCCCCCTCCCCCTCCCTTTTCCCCTCCCCCCTCCCCCTCCCTTTTCCCCTCCCCCCTCCCTTTTCCCCTCCCCCCACCCTCCCCCCTCCACTCTACCCCCTCCCCTTTCCCCCTCCCCTCCCCCCTCCCCCTCCCCCCTCCCTTTTCCCCTCCCCCCGCCCTCCCCCTTTTCCCCTCCCCCCTCCCCCTCCCCCTCCCCCCTCCCTTCCCCCTCCACTCTACCCCCCTCCCCTTTCCCCCTCCCCCCTCCCCCCCGTTCCCCTCCCCCCCTCTTCTCCCCTCCCCCCTCCCCCCCTCCACCCCATCCCTCACCCTCTCCATCCCCCCCTCTTCCCTATCCCCTCCCCCTCCCCACTCCTCCCCCTGCCCCCTACCCCTCCCATCCCTCACCCTCCCCATCCCCTCCCTCCTCTACTGCCCCCTCCCCCCTCCCCACTCCTCCCCCTCCCATCCCTCACCCTCCCCTACTCCCCCCTCACCCTCCCCATCCCCTCCCTCCTCTACTCCCCCCTCCCCCCTCCCTCTCCCCTCCCTCCTCCCACCCCTCCCACCCCAGCCTGGCAATGCCGGGTGCTTCTGCTAGCAGAATGCAATATATATATATATATATATATATATATATATATATATATATATATATATATATATATATATACACATAAATAAATATCTAAAAATATATACACACTTTATGACACAAAGTTTTTGCTTTAAAAACAAATATATACACATAAATAAATATATAAATACATATACACATGTCATAACACAAAGCTTTTCCTTTAAAATTAAATATATATAAATATGCAAAGGACTTCTGTGACTCACTGGGACTGACACAATCTGTCAATGTCCCGACCCGGATTTCAGTCAACGGAGCATCTTCTCTTCTGGACTTGGTTATGACTAACTTCCCTGAAAATGTCTGCTGCTCTTCTTCTGCTCCAATCGGCTCTTCTGATCATGTGCTTGTTAAAGTGTACATCTCTCTGACCATTCTCAGAGAGACTCATCAGCGTCGACGAGTCTGGCATTTCACTCAGGCCAACTGGCACGGTCTTCAAGCAGCCATCAATCATCTGGACTGGTCTCCCATCTCTACTGCCTCTGACATAAATTCTTCCTGGGAATTCTTCCAAAGCAAACTGCTCTCTCTCATGCACAGATTTATCCCATCTCGTCTTCTGTTGTCATACCCTTCCTCCCGTCCATGGTACACGGAATCTTGTGGTGAGGCTATTGCCCAGAAACAACTTGCTTTCGTCTCCTGGAAAGCAAATCCAACAGAAGGAAATCTCATTTCCTTTCACAAAGCCCGAAACAAGTGTGTGTCCACCCTCAGGAGAGCCAGGAAACAATATCTCTCCGTTCTCAGGACCGAACTCTCTTATCTGTCTCCCTCTTCCAAATCCTGGTGGCGTCTGGTCAAATCTGTTTCTGCTGTTTGTTCCCCCTCCATCCCCTCCCTCACCTCAAATGGCCACACGGCTGACTCCGCACGTGAAAAAGCTGAATGCCTCAACTCTGTGTTTGCCTCTAAATCTTGTGTCCCAAACCCATCCCTCTCTGTACCCACCGTACCCAGTCGTACCCAGCTGCTCCTGGACTCTGTGTCCTTTCCTCCTGACAAGGTGGAAAAGTTTCTGTCAACCCTCGACTTGGGTTCTGCAACTGGACCTGACGGCATCAGCCCACGGGTCCTAAAATCCTGTTCTTCCGCTCTTTCACTCCCTCTCTCTGTTCTCTTCACCCTCTCTTTTGCTCAAGGTCATCTGCCATCTGCTTGGAAATCTGCCAACATCACCGCTTTGCACAAAAAAGGTGCAAAAACAGATCCCAGCAACTACAGACCAATCAGCCTTCTCCCAATTATCAGCAAAGTCATGGAATCCATCATTGCTTCAGATATGAAATCTTTCCTCTTCTCCAATGGCTTGATCTCTGATCATCAATTTGGTTTCAGACCTGGACACTCTACTCTGGACATGCTGCTTCTGCTTTCTCAACAATGGATGGAGGTCCTCAATGCCAAACAGGAAATTAGAGCAGTCTCCCTTGACATATCACGTGCCTTCGATACGGTCTGGCACCCCGCTCTGCTCACCAAACTCTCCTCTTTTGGTATCCATGGAAATCTCCACGCATGGCTGGCGGACTTCCTCTCTAGTCGTAGTCAACGTGTGGCCCTGAATGGGTTTCTCTCATCTCCTCTTCCTGTTCAGGCTGGAGTTCCACAAGGCAGTGTTCTGGGCCCTGTGCTTTTTCTGGTCTTCATCAATGATCTCTCTGACTCTCTTGAAAATCCTTTGTATCTCTTTGCTGATGACTCTACTCTCTGTCGCTCCATTCTTCATCCCTCAGATCGGCAGTCTGCTGCCTCCTCACTCTCTGCAGACCTGGACAAAATCACAGACTGGGCAAACAAGTGGAACATGTCTTTCAATCCTGACAAATCTCACACTCTTACGATGTCTCTCCGAAAAGACCGACTGGACAACCCTCCCATCCACTTTCTGAATAATCCTCTCCAAGAAGTTCTGTCACTCAAGCTTTTGGGTCTCACTATCTGCCATGATCTTTCCTGGGAAAACCACATTTCAAATCTGGCCTCCAAAGCCAGTTGCCGACTGGGCATCCTCCTTCGTGCGAAGTCCTTCCTTGGCACACCTGAGCTCCTCACCACATACAAGGCTTTCATCCGCAGCTCAATGGAATACTGCTCTCCCCTCTGGGCTGGTGCTCCTGCCTCACACCTCGCTCGTCTTCACGCTGTTGAAACCAAAGCATTCAGAATCATTGGAATCTCCCGCGATGAAGGTAACTCCAAGGGCCTCTCACTCACTCACCGCAGGCAGGTTGGTGGTCTTTCCATCTTCTACCGACTCCTCTCTGGCCTTGCCCCCCCCCCAGCTCTCTCTGGGCTCTGTCCCGCAAATATTCCTACAGGTCGCACAAGATCTGCCTGCAACCCTCTTATGGTCAAACTGCCAAAATCAAGACTCTCTGCTCACCTTCACTCCTCTTTTATCCCGCCTCTGGAACAAACTCCCTCACTCTCTTCAATCCCACTCCACCCTCCAGGTCTTTAAAACAGCTGTTCACCACCATCTCTTATCTTCCCCCATCCAAAACCTTGATCTTTTCTACCCCCGCTAATTTCACCCCAATTCCACTTTTTTGAAATACCAACTTCTGTCCTGGAAGTCCTTGGTGTCCTTGTGTTTTATTCTTCTCCCTCCACCCCCCCCCCTTCCCACGCCTCCTCCCCCCAAGCCCTCCCCCTTCCACACATCTCCCTGCTCTCAAATGTTGTGTTTGTGTGCTTCCCCTTCTCTCCCCATCTTGTTTTCCGCTCCCTCTTTTTATATATTTTGTTTGTCTGGTTGATTTGTTTGTGAAGTAAATGTTAGCTCTTTCACGAGCCTCGATTCAGTATACAAAAAAATAATAATAAAAAATAAAAAATATATATACACACTTTATAACTCTTCAAAATGTTATTACTCAAAACTAATCTGCTGGGTTAATGGCCTAATGGATAAAGCATTAGACTCCCAAGCTGGGGAGTGCAGGTTTAAGTCCTATCTGGGTTGAATAATTTTTCTTCTTACTTTTTGAAGTATTTTATATCGTCTTGAATAATCAAAGGGAGGCGCAAAGCACCCCCTCCCTTTACATGGCATTGTTTCTCTGTATGCAACTTTAACATGGGGACTGAAAATTCATTTGTCGGTTTCCACTGGTATATATATATATATACAGACTTGGCATTTAATATGGAATATTTTTTTTGTGGGGGTGAACTTACTTTTCAAGATGTCTTAGAACCAAAAGTTCATTGGAATTATGTTGAAATTATTCTAGATTTCGTTAATGTGACCTTTAAAAGAAACAAAAACCACATTTGACATTTCGAAACAAATAAATTGATCCTTGAAAGTGATGTAAACTGATATCGAACTCAATTCATGGACAGTACTATGTTAAACTTCTGTACGTTTCTGTACAACATGTTGTGTTGTAAACGAAGCAGGCATTCCGTACTTTGAACAACGAGTCCACATAATATGTCACACAAGGTTTTTATTCGGACAATTTGCCCCCTCCACCCTCCCCCCTCCCTCCAAACCACCCCTCTCCCAAACCCCCCCCCCCCTCCGCTTCCAACCCACCCACCCCCACACCCCCCCTCTGGTTCCCCCCCCCCCATTTTATCCCACCTATAACCCCCCCCCCCCCCCTTCCCGCATTCCCCTTTACCGCATAGGGCCACATGTGATGATCTTGATATTATGGCAATTTTATTTTATCTTAAAAATTTTTGCTTTAATATATTTACAGTTTTAATTTAATTTACAATTTAATTGTTTACAAGTTTAACTTTTAATTAAATGTAATGATTGTTCCTGATTTTCTAAACACGAGTTATAATCCAGCATTGCTTACAGGATTATTTTGAGCTGTTAATATGCGGTTGATTTTTGAATTTGGTCAATAACGTCTCCGTTCACGAGAGCGGTGTGATACGGTTTAATTGGCTGTCCAGCTTTGCCCACCCCACTTTGCATATACCCCGCCCACTTTGCATATAAGGGGATGTTGAGATGATTTTATCACTCTTGAGGAAGATTAACGGAGGCGTGTGGCTTTGTCACATGTTGTTAATTGAAACGTTGTCATTGTTTGTTCAATTAAAGGTTGGAGATCTTACCATGGAGTCATATATATATATATACTAGTTTGGCTCGGCTCACTGCTCTTGCCTCACCACCGTCGTTACTGAGGAGCGGGCTTATTTTAGCTGAAGATAATGACTGTACCTGTTTTGTTGTGTTGTGTTGTGTTGTGTCGTTAAATAATTTACCTCACCACCAAGTAATTCAAAACACCTCACCACCACGAAATTGAAAACACCTCACAGCCACGAAACACGTAATTATAAACACCTCACCACCACAAAATTAAAAACACCTCAGCCACGAAACACGAAATTAAAAACAACTCACAGCCACGAAGTTTTAAAACACCTCACAGCCACAAAATTAAAAACACCTCACAGCCACGAAATTAAAAACACCTCACAGCCACAAAATTAAAAACACCTCAGAGCCACAAAATTAAAAACACCTCACAGCCACGAAATTAAAAACACCTCACAGCCACGAAACTAAAAATTAAAAACACCTCACAGCCACGAAATTAAAAACACCTCACAGCCACGAAACACAAAATTAAAAACACCTCACAGCCACGAAATTAAAAACACCTCACAGCCACGAAACACAAAATTAAAAACACCTCACGGCCACGAAATTAAAAACACCTCACAGCCACGAAATTAAAAACACCTCACAGCCACAAAATTAAAATCACCTCACAGCGACGAAATTAAAAACATCTCACGGCCACAAAATTAAAACACCTCACCACCACAAAATTAAAAACACCTCACCACCACAAAATTAAAACATCTCACAGCCATGAAATTAAAAACACCTCACCACCACAAAATTAAAAACACCTCACAACCACAAAATTAAAAACATCTCACAGCATGAAATAAAAAAGACCCCACAGCCACAAAATTAAAAACCTCACAGCCACAAAATTAAAAACACCTCACAGCCACGAAATTATAAACACCTCACAGCCACGAAATTAAAACATCTCACAGCCACGAAATTAAAAACACCTCACAGCCACGAAATTAAAAACACCTCACAGCCACGAAATTAAAACACCTCACCACCACAAAATTAAAAACACTCACCACCACAAAATTAAAAACATCTCACAGCCATGAAATTAAAAACACCTCACCACCACAAAATTAAAAACACCTCACAACCACAAAATTAAAAACATCTCACAGCCATGAAATAAAAAAGACCCCACAGCCACAAAATTAAAAACCTCACAGCCACAAAATTAAAAACACCTCACAGCCACGAAATTATAAACACCTCACAGCCACGAAATTAAAAACATCTCACAGCCACGAAATTAAAAACACCTCACAGCCACGAAATTAAAAACACCTCACAGCCACGAAATTAAAAACATCTCACAACCACGAAATTAAAAACACCTCACAACCACGAAATTAAAAACACCTCAAAGCCACGAAATTAAAAACATCTCACAGCCACGAAATTAAAAACACCTCACAGCCACGAAATTAAAAACATCTCACAACCACGAAATTAAAAACACCTCACAGCCACGAAATTAAAAACATCTCACAGCCACGAAATTAAAAACACCTCACAGCCACGAAATTAAAAACACCTCACAGCCACGAAATTAAAAACATCTCACAACCACAAAATTAAAAACACCTCACGGCCACGAAATTAAAAACATCTCACAACCACGAAATTAAAAACACCTCACAGCCACGAAATTAAAAAGACCTCACAGCCACGAAATTAAAAACACCCCACAGCCACAAAATTAAAAACACCCCACAGCCACGAAATTAAAAACATCTCACAACCACGAAATTAAAAACATCTCACAACCACGAAATTAAAACATCTCACAACCACGAAATTAAAAACATCTCACAGCCACGAAATTAAAAACACCTCACCACCACGAAATTAAAAACACCTCACCACCACGAAAGTAAAAACATCTCACAGCCACGAAATTAAAAACATCTCACAGCCACGAAATTAAAAACATCTCACAGCCACGAAATTAAAAACACCTCACAGCCACGAAATTAAAAACACCTCACAGCCACGAAATTAAAAACATCTCACAACCACGAAATTAAAAACACCTCACAGCCACGAAATTAAAAACACCTCACAGCCACAAAATTAAAAACATCTCACAGCCACGAAATTAAAAACACCTCACCACCACGAAATTAAAAACACCTCACCACCACGAAATTGAAAACACCTCACAGCCATAAAACACGGAATAAAAACACCTCACAGCCACGAAATTAAAAACACCTCACAGCCACAAAATTAAAAACACCTCACCACCACGTCATTTAAAAACACCTCACCACCACGTAATTCAAAATACCTCACGACCACATGATTCAAAACCACCACCACGTGATTCAAAACCACCACCACGTTATTAAAAACACTTCACAACCACGGAAACAAAAGTTTCAGGGAGTAGTTCAGTGACAACAGACACTGCCCAGATATGTAGATATCTATCTATAATTCCAGTAATCTCTGTGTGTATGTGTGTGTGTCTGTGTGTGTGTGTGTTTGTCTGTGACCGCTGTTTCTCGACAACCACGGGTCCGATATACTTGAAACTTGCCAGGTATATTGCTGGGGACCCGAGGATGTGCCTTTTCAAGGTTTGAAATTAATCGGACAAGTGGTTCCCAAGGTATGGTCACCGTACTCGCAAGCCGTTCGCTTTGGCTTTGCGAATGGACCAAACCATTTCATGTAAATAGAGGGGGGGGGGGTTCTACCGTACTCGCAAGCCGTTCGCTTTGGCTTTGCGAATGGACCAAACCATTTCATGTAAATAGAGGGGGGGGGGGGTTCTGTGGTCGTTACTGCCACGTGGTTTCAAAGTTTTTTTTGTTGTTGTTGTTTGCACGCATGTTTTTTTGCACCCACGTACGGGCACGCCCTAGTATAGATAAATGACTGAACCTGAGCTGCTGTTTTTCCATGGTTAACACCAATCATAATTCAAACAATCATAATGCACAAATGTATTTGTAATATACGTGATATTACATTTTATAAACAATTGAAGTTGAAAACAGAAGTTGAAATTTTTTTTTCCCCCAAAAGAATTCCCCCCCCCCAAAAAAAAAATACCCTTAGGACATCCCGACGGGAGAGATAAGTGCATACCAGAAGTGTGGTACGATTTCACAAAAGTTTGAGGGAGTAGTTCAGTGACAACACAGGACAGGACAGGACAACACAGACACTGCACAGATATATATAGATATATATTGTCGTGTGATTCCCCTTAGTTAATACCCGGAGAGTCACGGATGGCCAATAGCGAGCTTTTAACTCTGAGGCGATGCTCAAATACGGATTGTATATACACAGGAAAGAAAGGGGAAGAGGAAGCTGAAGCTTACCTGTCGCCATCAAGTAACTCAAACCGAGGCGGATTTAAAATGTACAAAAAATATACAGGTTTATTAAAACGGATGCCGATAACAAGAAAACGCGACGGTAAAATCAAATTCCTAATTGGGACGTCCCCACACCAGACTTATAACACAGGCACAGGAAGGAAATAACCAGGAAAATAATGTGGTTTAATTTAATTGTGGCATTTAGCTCTGATCAGGTCAGGGGTTAGGGGGGTGGGGGGTCTCGCCAGGAATCCAAGGCTCCGGATGTCCGGCCAGGATTGCGCGTGAAGTGTGCGCATTGGCTGGAAACAGGCTTCACTCTCGCAGTCCCGAGCGTTCGTCCACACATCGTTTCTGCCTGGCAAAACCCTGCACGTCTCCCGATGACGTCTCCGATCGCTTCCTGGAGCCCGTCGTCCAAGCACAAACACGCGAAGGAGAAGAACAAGTGAACCAGAGGAGAGCAAGAACAGGGCAAGATCGGAGGGTCAGAGAGGGTCAGAAAGCAAGAGGGCAAGACGAAGGCAAGGGCAAGAGAGAAAATGTCGGTCCTCGAGTTCTTTTAACATTTGGTGTGATGTCATTAGCGCTTCTCCACCAATCAGCGTGCTGCTTCTTGCTCACCTCTGGCAACTGCTGTGGTCCTTGCCAATCAGCGCTCGGCTTCCTCCTCGGCCTTCCTTCCACCCAATCAGCGGGTAGCTTCTTGCTCCGCCCTGGCCAATCACGAGTCCCTTCTTACCCTGGCCTTCCCGTTGGTCGACTTCCGTCCAATAGCGAGTCGCTTCTTGCTCCGCCCTGGCTAATCACGGCTCTTCGGGGCGTGTCTTCAGCCTGCCTGTCTTTTGTGGCGATGTAGCTGGTGCGTCCCAAATCGCAGTGTTCAGAACTGGCTTCCGGTTGGTTTTATGGTTATTATTTATTGCAATTAATGGGCATTTCTCACTCGTGTCTATTGCGGTGCCATAAAGGACAAAGGATAAATCACATCGGGTAAGACTTACAAGGGATCATTTACCCTTATGCCTTAAGCTCGTTAACATGCCCCGCCCCCTCGTGACGGGGACGAAGATTCACCTTACTCCGACATTCGGCGAAACAAAAATTACATGGTGATGGTTCTTACCCGACATCCGGAGCACAATCCCTTCACAAATATACCTGACTCTACATATCACTACCCCACAAACATAACTATATATATATACACTGCAACCCCGCTATAACGAACACCAGTATTACGAACTTCCGGATATAACGAACGAACTTCCTGTCCCCCGCATATTTAATGAGATTCTATTGTTTAACGTAAGGCAAATCAATATGGCTACACCGTCCCGTAAACGTAAGATCTTGTCAGTTGAAGACAAGCTCCGTATCATTGATCGTCTCAGTCTTGGTGAGAAAGCAGCAAACCTTTCCAGAGAATACGGCATTCCTAAGAGCAGCATATCAACGTTCAAAGGAAAGGAAAAGGTGTTACGGGAATTTGTCCACAAATGCAGTCAACAAGATGGTTTGAAGCGGAAGAAAATGCGGCAGGCGAATGACGGCGAGCTCGACCAGGCAGTCTATCTATGGTTCGAACAACAACGAGCTGCCAACATACCGATTTCCGGCCCTATGGTTATGGAGAAAGCTATAGCATTATCAAAAGAAATGCATGGTGAGGACATTTTATTTGTTTTTTTATTTATTTATGCACATTTATGTACAACATTTTATTTATGTACTTGAACATGTACATGTACTTGAATATTACATGTACTTGAACAATGACACAACAGCAATGCTTTTTAAAGTTTTTTATTCGTACAATCGAACAATAAAATGTACATGAATGAACAATACAAAGAGTTTGTTGTTTTGTATATGAATAGGTGTGATAGTATGGTGATTCGTAGGTTATTCAGTATTACGAACACTTCAAAATAACGAACTTTTTTTATGTCTCCTGAGCAGTTCGTTATGTCGGGGTTACAGTGTATATATATATATATATATACACATCAGTCACTTTTCGATGGGCAACGTTGCCCTGATGAGCCCCAAAAAGGGCGAAACCAGGTCGGTAACTGTGAGTTTTACATACACTTATGACAGTATCTGAACTAAGATCAAAATTCTGCTCTGTCAGAGGGTTCTCTTGAGAGCTTGACAGGCAGAGCGTTTGTACATGGCAGTGACGTCATTACTTGCGCTCATTGAAAGCTGGAGAACTGCACATATATTTGGATATATATATATATATATGTATATATATATATATATATATATATATATATATATATATATATATATATATATATATATATATAATATGTGTATATATTATGTATATACTGTATATGTATATACTGTATATGTATATACTGTATATGTATATACTGTATATGTATATACTGTATATGTATATACTGTATATGTATATACTGTATATGTATATACTGTATATGTATATACTGTATATGTATATACTGTATATGTATATACTGTATGTATATATATATATGTATGTATATATATATATGTATGTATATATATATATGTATATATATATATATATATATATATATATATATATATATATATATATATATATATATATATATAGTCGCGTGACTCTCCCTTGATTAATACCAGGGAAATCACGATAGGCAAAGCGAGCTTTAACTCCAAGGCAACAATCAAATGCGACTCACGATCTACGCGCGGAGGATGAATGAAGAAGAAGAAACTGGAAAGCCTTACCTGGTCGATCCTGCCGTCAGTTCCCGAAGCTGAAAAAATAACTCAAATGGGAATACGGGTTAAAATGTACAGGGAAAATAATACAAGGGTAAAGCGCGGCGTTACGCGCGCTGCTTGTGAGCAAGGAGGAAGCGGACAAGCGGTAACATATAAACGTCTTTATTGTAAGACTACACTGTAACACTGTACTCCTCCGGGCTGGTCGCCCGGGGTATATCATGAGGCCACGCCTACCCCTCGGGCGTGGCCACCGCCCACTTGGTGCGTGGAATGATGTCACCACGCCAGTGGGCTTTTGTGTCCGCCACACGCGCCCCCCCAGAATTCCCGCGCACCTGGAGGGCCAGTTTGCGGGCAGACGAATGACCCGGCCGAAGCGCCCCCTGGCGATCGGCGGCGTCCGGGGTGCAGGGATGCCAGGTGGGATGCCCCTGGCTGCTCCTGGGATGGGTGCAGGACCGGGGGGGCGGCGTGGCGGCGGGGCTGGGCGGTGCCGGGGGTCCGCCCGCAGGAGGGCGGCCCCGACGTGGGGGTCGGGCCACTGGCGGTGGATGGTCCACATCGAGGTGGGCCGGCTTGAGGCGGTCTACCGAAACGCGGTCAGGAGTACCGCCGATGTCCAGGGTGAAGTGCTTCGCCCCGGTCTCCAGCACGCGGAAAGGCCCGTCGTACGGGGCCGCAGTGGTGTCCGATGGGCATCGTGGCGGACGAAGACGTACTCCGCCGTGCGAAGCTCCGGGGCGACGTGCGTCGGTGGGTGCCCGTGGCATGCCGTTGGCACCGGGGCGAACCTCTGGGCGGTCTCTTGCAGAGCGGAGCGCTGCTGTGCCGCGGACCATGGTGCCGTGGAGTCGGGGAGGAACTCGCCCGGCACCCGCAGCGGTTGCCCGAAGACCAACTCCGCCGCGGATGCGCGCAGGTCCTCCTTGGGCGCCGTCCGGAGGCCCAGCAGGACCCAGGGGAGCCTGTCGACCCAGCCGCCGTCGCGGAGGGTGGCCCGGAGCGCGGCCTTCAATGAGCGGTGAAATCGCTCACACAGGCCGTTAGCCTGGGGGTGGTAGGCCGTGGTTCGGTGCAGCCGGACCCCGAGCCCCTGCGCAACCGCCCCCCAGAGCTCCGAGGTGAACTGGGGGCCGCGGTCGGATGAGATGTCTGAGGGGGCGCCGAACCGGGCGACCCAGGTGGCGATGAAAGCCTGCGCGACATCGGCCGCCGTTGTGGACGCCAACGGGCACGGCCTCCGGCCACCGGGTGGTGCGGTCCACCATGGTGAGGACGTGGGTGAAACCCCGCGAGGGGGGCAGAGGTCCCACCAGGTCCACGTGGACGTGGTCAAACCGGCGTTCCGGCACCGTGAACGGGGCCAACGGGGCCTGGGTGTGCCGGTGCACCTTGGCGCGCTGGCACGCGAGGCATGTCCTGGCCCAGCCGCGGACGGCCTTCCGGAGGCCATGCCAGACGAACTTGTCGGCGATCAGCCTTTGGGAGGCCCTCGCGCCCGGGTGGGACAGGCCGTGGATGGCGTCAAACACCTGGCGCTGCCAGCCCGCGGGCACAATGGGGCGGGGACGCCCGAGGGAGACGTCGCACAAGAGGGCCGCGCCCGCGCCGTCGAACGGCACCTCGGTGACGCGGAGGCCCGTGACGGCGGTCCGCAAGGCCTGGACGTCGGGGTCAGCGGCCTGGTCCGCTGCCATCCGGGCATAGTCGATGCCGAGGTGGACTGCGTGGGCGACGGCCCGGGAAAGGCAATCCGCCACCGGGTTGTCCTTCCCCGCGACGTGCTGGATGTCCGTCGTGTACTCGGACACGGCCGAGAGGTGACGCTGCTGCCAGGGCCGACCACGGCTCGGTGACCTTGCCCATCGCGAAGATCAGCGGCTTGTGGTCGACGAAGGCAGTGAACGCCCGGCCCTCGAGCAGATGGCGGAAGTGCCTGACCGCCAAGTGAAGTCCGAGCAACTCGCGGTCGAAGGTACTGTAACGGCGTTCGGGCGGGCGAAGCTGCCGGCTAAAGAACGCCAGCGGTTGCCAAGCTCCACGCACCCATTGCTCGTGCACCGCGCCCACCGCGTAGTCCGAGGCATCGGTGGTGAGGGCGATCGGTGCATCGGGCGCCGGGTGCGCGAGCATGGTGGCGTTAGCCAAGGCGAGCTTCGCGCCCGTGAACGCCGTGTCCATCTGCTCGGTCCAGGTAACGTCGCCTTTGCCCGGCTTACCTCGGAGAGCTTCGTGCAGGGGGCGCAGGAGCTGGGCGATACGGGGCAGGAACCGATGGTAAAAGTTCACCATGCCCAGGAACTCCTGCAGCCCTCTGATCGTGCGGGGGCGCGGAAACCCCTTCACCGCCTCCACCTTGGCCGGCAGGGGGACGGCTCCGTGCCTGGTGACACGGTGCCCCAGAAAATCGATTGTGGCGGCGCCGAACCGGCACTTTGCGGGGTTCACAATCAGGCCATGCTGGCCCAGGCGTTCGAAGAGCGTGCGGAGGTGGCGTAGGTGCTCTTCGCGGGACGCGCTGGCGACGAGGATATCGTCCAGGTAGATGTAGACAAAATCCAAGTCGCGCAGGACGCTGTCCATCAGTCGCTGGAACGCCTGAGCCGCATTCTTCAGACCGAAGGGCATGCGCAGGAACTCGAAGAGTCCGAATGGCGTGATGACCGCCGTCTTCGGGACGTCCTCCGGCCTGACGGGTACCTGATGGTAGCCGCGTATGAGGTCCACCTTCGAGAAGAAGGACCTGCCCGCCAAACGGGCGGAAAAGTCCTGAATGTGGGGGACGGGGTAGCGGTCGGGAGTCGTGGCGTCATTGAGACGGCGATAGTCCCCGCACGGTCGCCATCCCCCGCCGGGCTTCGGCACGATGTGCAGCGGCGACGCCCAAGCGCTCTCTGAGCGCCGAACGATGCCGAGTCGCTCCAGCGTAGCGAACTCCGCTTTTTCCACCGCCAGCTTCGTCGGCTCGAGGCGGCGTGCCCGGGCGTAGACCGGTGGCCCGACGGTGGGGATGTGATGGGCCACCCCGTGCTTGACGGCCCCCGCCGAGAAGGTGGGCCGCGTGAGGGCCGGGAAGCCGGCGAGGAGGCGGGTGAATGCGTCCGCTGCCGGAAGCGTACAGACCAACGTGGCCGGAGCCGAATCGTTCGGCAAGCCGCTTGGCAAGCCGCTCGTTGAGCTGGGCAACGCACATGCGAGCGAGCTGAACGTCTCGGCCTGGACAAGCCGTCTGCGCTTGACGTCGACCAGGAGCCCATTAGCGCACAGGAAGTCCGCGCCAAGCAGTGCCATGGGCACGTCGGCGGTGACGAACGTCCATCGGAAAACCTGCCCTCCAAACCGCAGAGAGAGGCAGCGTTTTCCGTACGTACGGATGGGCGTCCCGTTCGCGGCAAGCAGCGCGGGGCCCCCACCCGCGGCGTGCTTGTCTGACGTGCCGGCGGGAATGACACTCACCTGTGCTCCCGTGTCGCACAGGTAACGGCGCCCGGAGAAGGTGTCCGTTATGAACAGCAGGCTGCTCGAACGGCCGGCGCTCATCGCCACAATTGAGCGCCGGCCCGGGCGTTTCCCGACCCGTTGAAGGAGCACGGCGGATGACACCGCCGAGCTTCGTGGCCGAACTTGGCGTGGAACCAGCACCAGGTGGTGGAGCTGGAGGAGCGCGGCTGGCTCCGCCAGGCCGGTGGAGTCGACGGGTTTCCCCGCGGTGGCGGTTTTCGCCGCGGCGGTGGGCGGGGCGTGGCGGCGTTCACGAGGTGCGTATCAGCATGCTGCTGAAACTCAGCGTGCTGTAGAAGATGATGCTGTGGAACAGCAGCGTCGAAGGCCGTGACGGCCACGCCAACGCTCGCCCGCGTGTCCGAAGCGGCGAAGTACTTGTCCGCCTCGGCCGCCAATGCTCGGGGTTCCGTTAGCCCGGTCCCGGCCAACGCGAGGCGAACCTGCGCTGGAAGTTGGCGACGGAAAAGCGCCCGGAATAGCGAACCGGGGGCTTCGTCGCCCAACAGTGACAGCATATGGTCCATTCGGACCGACGGGCGCGTCTCACCGAGCTCGGGGAGATCCAGGAGGCGATCGGCCCATGCGTCGTCCGTGAGGCTGAACGTGGCTAGGAGTAGCCGCTTGAATGCCTCGTACTTGTGGCCGTCCGGTGGGTGGCGAAGGACGGACACAACTCGAGCGGCCGTGCCGGGCCCGAGGGAGGCGACGACGTGGCAGTAGCGCGTGTCATCGCCGGTGAGGTGCCGAAGCTGAAATTGGGCTTCGGCCTGGACGAACCAGACTTCGGCCTGAGCCTCCCAAAATTCCGGAAGTTTGACGAAGGCGGCCATGGCGATGGCGTCGCGTGTGGAAGGATCGCTCCGGCAGATCCAACGTCGAGGGTCACCAGTAAAGCGCGGCGTTACGCGCGCTGCTTGTGAGCAAGGAGGAAGCGGACAAGCGGTAACATATAAACGTCTTTATTGTAAGACTACACTGTAACACTGTACTCCTCCGGGCTGGTCGCCCGGGGTATATCATGAGGCCACGCCTACCCCTCGGGCGTGGCCACCGCCCACTTGGTGCGTGGAATGATGTCACCACGCCAGTGGGGCTTTTTGTGTCCGCCACAAGGGCTTATTAACAGAAATGCCGATAACAAGAAAAACCCGCCGGTGAAAACTATATTCTTAATTTGGGATCCCACACACCAGACCTGCACACAGACACCAGGATAAAAGAATGTGGGAAAGGAATGGGGGGGAGTTGGATTATTGACTTAGCTCTGATCACTGGTGAAACCTCGTCAAGGTCGTCAAAGTCATCCGGGGTGTCGACGACGTTGCGCGTGAAGCACGCGCATTGGTGGGAACCGCACTCCTGCGCTGCTAGGCCTCAGGACGTCCTCTTCACTTGGCCGTGCCTGGCTTCGTCCACAGTCGCTCGCGCGGTCCGAAAACGTGAAGGAAAAGGAAGGGCTGTGTCAGCACACGACCGTCTTCCACCAACGCTCGGAATGGAAAGGTAAGAGAAGCAAGGGAGGCGTAGAGACAAAGAAAGCAAGGGAGGCGTAGAGACAAAGAAAGCAAAGGGGGCGAGGCAAGAGAACCAGAGTGCAAGAGAACAAAATGTCGCCCAGCGCCTTCTTTTACGTCCCGTCGTCTGACGTCATTGGTGCTTCTCCTCCAATGCCCGCAGGCCACACTCCAATGCCTCGCTCTCCACCTATCACACACAGTCTGCCCTTTGACATCAGGGGCGTGCCCTGCCAATCAGCGTGCAGTTCGCCTTTGTGACGCAATCTGCCTGCCCATCAAAACCTCCCGCCCAATCACGGTCCTCCTGGGCGTGGCTCTCGGCCTGCCTGCGCGATGTGTGCCTTCCAAAGTGGTGTAATGGGTGACAAAGCTTCCTTCTGGGCTTCCAGTGGTTTTATTATTATTTGAGTGCAGTAAAATGTGGGATTTCTGACAAGGGTCTAAATGTGGTGCCATAAAGGATAATGGGATAAATCACAGAGGTTTTACGAACAGGGAAATTAACATAATCCCTACCTAGTTAACACAAGGGCCATCCACGTATGACCACGGATATACACTTACCCAACATTCGGCTAAACAGGTCCCTGACTTATGTACATCGAAGTGGTTCTTTCTACCCACGATCATCAGAGCACCTACCTATGCAAATCTACCTGAATCTATATATCACTACCACAAAATTCATAACAATTTATACAGTATATATATACAGGTTGAACCCCATAACTTGACTGGGAAGCAAGGCACAGATTGAGTCCCACCCAGCAATTGCTGCACAACCTGCTAGCACAAGTGTAGCCTACCATCCTGACACATTGTCTCTGCCCTGCTCCTCGACAATTAGGAGGTTTGCAGTCAGAAACATTAAATATGACTAAGGAAGCACACTAACCCTATGACGTGACACTGACATTATGCACATAAATTATACCAACGCATCACCTCCAAACTAGGAGGCATCCACGTGGTACTCAAGTCTTTGCAGACTGAGATTAAAGCTCTATGGTCACAAATAGACAAAGGCAGAGAGGTCGATCTAGATTTCGCCCTTGTTATGGGCTCTTTTAGGGCCTGCGCAAGGCCTGCCTTTTTTGCTTGTGAAAAAAGGTAAAAAGTCAAACATTTGAACAGCCTCGGACGTGCACCTTGACCCCATGGCCAAGGCACAACGTCAACAAGGTTGTCCCCATAACAATACACATGCGCCTCAACCCCAAAGGGGAGGCACATGGTCATTCAAACTCATGCATCATGCCCCCGAAGGGCCACAATGCATGGTCATACAGTTGGGACCACTCCTCTTAATAGGAGTAAGACCCCTTAATCCACCGACAGGGCATTACTCCTGCCAGGTCCGATTTGCATGCAAGCCTGCGAGCCCTCGTCAGGACGGCATACTGCAAATTGTTTATTTTTGACCAATCTAAGCCATTGATATACACAGGTTGAACCCCCTAACTTGAACCCCCAAGTCAGTCTGCAAAGATTTGAGTACCATGCGGATGCCTCCTAGTTTGGAGGTGATGTGTTGGTATAATTTATGTGCATGACGTCGGTGTCATGTCATAGAGTTAGTGTGCTTCCTTAGTCAAAAAAAAAAAAAAAAATATATATATATATATATACATATATATATATATATATATATATATATATATATATATATATATATATATATATATATATATATTGTTACAGTTGCGGTTTAGATGTTACTTTGGGCCGAGCGGATGGTCCAACCGCGACCGTTACAGGATCCCCAATTGGCCCGATTCCCCCAACGTTGACCAGATCGCACCACAGATATTCAATCGGGAAACCTCTAAAGCGACCGAAAGAGAAGGAAGAGAGAGGAAGACAGAGTACGGAGGAAGAACAGATTTATTATACACACACAAGCAAAAAGAAGGAGCGACCAAAGTTATTCACAAGCAATGGATGGAAGAAGCAGTCACACAGTGAATCGTTAACTTATACTATTCAATTTACTTAACCCCAGGACAACATTCAAGACAGACGACGTTCACACTTACACGGGGGAAATTGCAGGCAGGAATGGCGGAGGTGGGTTGCTGGAGAGGGAGGCAGGGTCAGGTCCCTGCAACCGGCCGGGCTGGAGGTAGCAGCTCCCAATTCTTCGCGTTTTTGGCGGGAAAACCCTCGGTCGCGTCGACGCTGCTGATGCTGTGGACGTCACGCGCTGGCTCGGTCACACCTGCTCCTCTCCTTCTGGTGGAGCCGTCTCCCTCCTCTCAGCGCGTCTCTCCAAAGCTTGTTTCCTCTCCAAGTATCTCTCCTTTTTGGTTTGGAGCGTCTCTCATCTCACAGCTCACAGCTCACAGCTCACAGCTCATCTCTCATGTCCTCTCTCATGTCATCTCCCGAAGCAGTCCCTTCCAGTCGCTTTTATTACTCGGGTAGGAATCAAGCCGCCGGCTGCGAGGACACGCCTACCGGGTCGCTAACCGCGGTGCTGGTTGGCTGTTAGGGCTGTCCGATTCCTCCTTTGATCATGACGACGTGCCACGCCTGTGAGTTGGCGGCTCCTACCCCCCTCTTCTCCGAGATGAGCACATGGGCAATGGCGGCTTGGGGGATTGAACACCACTCGCACCGCTTTTGAAAGGAACTTTGGAGAGCGGAGATGATTGGGGAAATTGAAAGGGGCCTACGCTTATTTCGTTTGATACAATGCAGAGTCAATCTAGTGGGAAACACATATTTAGCCTACATAGAATAAGGAAATAAACTATTTAAAAAGATATATCGTGGCCTGTGTGTAAGTTTCATGGAATTAACTAGGAGGACGGCTGCGACCATTATTTACATTACGAGGGTGTTACACACAACAAAACCATACTTTTCACATTCGTTACACTTTCTCCAAAATTGTTACACTTCTCAAAACCGTTACCCTTCTCTAAACCGTTACACTTCTCAAATTCGTTACACTGCACCCTCCTTTCTTCAGGCCCGTGCTCGGGCCTACAAAACTTTAACTTAGTGTGACACGTAGGTGTAATTCCCTCTACAATTAACCTGACCCTGAGTGTGGCAATCTTAAAACACAAATAAGTATGTCCCCCTATTGCATTCCACCCTGTCTAACAGACTCAAGCCCACAGCTAACCGAATTACGGAATTGTTCTCAAACTATACATTTACGGTGGGGAGCATTATTTACAGTGACGTTATTTCTTATTTACAACGCAACCCAGGACCTGTGTTTTTTTTCTTTTCTTTTAGGGAACAAGAAAAAGAAATTCCTGTTGGGAGGGAGGAGACAGCACGCATTGCATCGATGCACCAGTACCAATACCACCAAAGCACCCAAAAGCACCAAAAGCACCACAAAGCACCAAAAGCACCACTCGGTGCACAGTCACCACGGTTCATAATAAACACAACAAAACAACTGGTGGTGGTCTTCTCTTTCTCTGCTGGGCCGATGTTCTTCCCGACGTCTTCTGGCTTCATGCGGCCTACTTGGAAATAATAAAAAGCACAACTTGTGTTCATTTTTATTTAGGGCCTCAGGGGCCAACTAAGGGTGGTCCACCTGTTTGGCATAGGTGCCACCTTACCGAGGTCCGCAAGCAAGATTCCCTGGCCACTATGGCCGGTCTCCAACAGAGGTGCCCTGCCCCAAAACCTGGGGTCCATCAAGTGGTACTTGGCCGCAGAACAGCGGTCCATAAAGTGGTACATCAACGCAATGCATGCTGGTTCTGGGAATCTCGTGCGCACAATGGCCACCTCACGCACGCTCCCCTCGGCGCCCAATGGCGCACAGGTCCTCAAGTGGGAGACAAAAGGGGGGAAGACAAATGAGCGAGGGGTAAGGTCACAAGGGTACACGTCAATAAAGGCAATGCAGGGTGAAGTGCGTACGGAGAGCGCAGTGAGAAAAACTCGTCCCTACCGTACGTCACCCCCCCTGTCACCTACACTACCCTTGCCCTTACCCCATATTTACAACAATTTACACCTTTACAGATTCGTCACTACGTCTTGTCTTCCCCATCTTTCCCTTCTACACCAAATTCGTCTCCAATCCCTCTACTTCAAAATTTGCCATCACCAATTCATCATCAATCCTCATAAGGAGGGAGAGATGGAACATCAAGCACAATGTCACACCCACGTCATGATGCGTCTCACAATCCAAAACATTTGCATTAATGAAAAATAATAAAACATGGCATGGTGTGGAGTTACTTCATCTCAGGTGAGTGGATGCAGATGGTGCGAGGAGATCCTTCATCCTAACTATCCTCTAAATGATTTTACACACTTTACACTACCCGGGGTCTTTCCCTGCCAATCCATTGGCCAACTTACACTATGGGTTCTAAAAACCAATTCCCATTGACCAAACTGTGGTGCTTCTCAATTTGGGGTCTCACTCCCCCGATTCATCTCCCGGTGCCCTCGCACAATTTCTGGGCTGTGACGTGTAGCTCTCCCAGCAGGTCTACCCACCTGCACACCTCCACCACTGTAGTTGCCACCCGAGCTTACCTAGCTCCTTACCTAACCTATCTAATTTGGGAAGGCCCCTTCTGGCTCTGTCACCCCTTGGTGCCCTCTGGCACTGGGCTACCCGGGTCCGTCCTCCGGATCCTCGGGCCCCATCCACTACAACTACCGGCTCCCAGAGCCCACCTGCGGCCTCACCTGGCCGACATCCTCACAGTGGTGGAGTGCCCAACCAACTACACACACTAACAGGCTACACGCCCAGCCATTTCCACAACACTAATGCACCCATCCAAAGACCATTCTTTCACCCGCACCACAGATGCCAATATCCAACCACAATTTACCTATACCCTCTACCTAACACTTACTCTACCCGCCCCGGGTATCCGTGATGGGGGTCCACTCTTCCCCCATTCACACCTTCGCACCATCCACTCCACTCCACAATTTCCACCATACTCACTCCACGACCATCCATTCCAATACTCCATTTATTCCACACTACCATTCTCCATACCTGCTGTTGCACACCTGTGCCCTCACACCTGGTGCCACCTGCACCCTCCTTTCTTCCTGGACCATTTGGTCATCACAATACCCATCACCATCACTCACTCATACACTGCTCCATCCACCTGTTCAGTTGCACACCGGTGCAATCACACCTGGTCAATCACACCTGTTCACAATACACTTTCAATCCTCACACGGCATCATCTAAGTTAACTACTCCCCTCTGAAACTTGCGCTTCCCAGTCGTCCCTTTAAACTAGTGCGCTCCCTCGTCATTATCATCCACACTAAACTACCTGCGTCCCCACTACAGGTATCAGTCACTAACTAATCTTAACGTTACCTAATGTCATCTTCGCTAGATCCCTACACACAATATCCTAACCCACCCGGGCTAGTTTTCACTGCCATCAACCCCATAAGCTAGTGCGCATTTGCCCCATGCTGTGAGGGATGGTGGATTTGCCATCCCACCACATCGGGGAGGTCCTACTATCAATTTCGCTCGTGCAAATCCAACAAATCAAAAATTTGTCATTTACTGCTAATCACCGTACCATCATCAAATTTTGCTTTTTTCTAATTTCGGGGCCAAAACACTATCCTCATCACCCGTCTACTTATTAGATCCTCTCGGTGCGCCAATTCCCTTCTAAAGCTCGGCTTCGTACAGCCGAGCAATGAATGCGGGTTGTTTTGTGCCAGCGGCTGGATACGTCCCGCATTCGGGGCAGGGACGGAGGCTTACCCAGGCCGAGATCCCACGCACCACCTCGGCGTGGAGCCATCCAATGTCCCGATCTCGACCTGCCGGCACGTCTCAACAAAAAGTGGTCGCCATGACCACCCTTCCTATTGAGCTGCCCGCTCCGCCTAGTGGAGCACGGACACGGCCGTTCCAAGCGAGGCCCAGCGTGGATCGCGTACGGCGGTCCTTTTGAACCCGCCGTGGCTCGGATCCCCGCTGGTTCTCGCGGCACGCGAAGCCCGGCACGCACCGAGGG
This sequence comes from Myxine glutinosa, assembly GCF_964187855.1. Classification (NCBI taxonomy): domain Eukaryota; kingdom Metazoa; phylum Chordata; class Myxini; order Myxiniformes; family Myxinidae; genus Myxine; species Myxine glutinosa. The sequence goes on along the minus strand of NC_136265.1, from coordinate 135,732,832 downwards.
CCCGATTCGGCTATAAGTCGCTCTAACCGCTAACCCGGTTACCGTCGATGCCTCACCTGGATGCTTACACGCATACGCTACCCCTTTCTTGCTACTACCTCCAGCTGTTCCCATGCTCCTCGTACCTTTCCTTACACACCTCGGTACACTCATTCCGCTCACAGACTTGGTCACACACCTGTCCACCGAGCACCTTGGCACACATTCGTCGCTCGCACACCTCACCAACACACCTCTTCGCGCCCCTTCCTCGGTCACCTCCTCTGTGACAATCACAGGTGTGCTTTCACTCGCACACCCAACCACGTGCCTCACGACCAACTCAAGTGCGCATTCCCACACACGCTCTACCATTCCAGGTGTGCATCCTTCCATTCCAGGTGTACATCCTCGCTCACCTGTCACAACCAACTCACGCTCCGTGTCACTCTCACTACTCTCACCTCCACTCTCGGTCGCGCACTCACCCTTACTCTCGACAGCGCACTCTTTCCCCATGCACCTGTCCGTTACACACCTTTCTCGCGCACACTCTTGCGCACACTCTCCCGTTACATCCTCTGTAACACTCACCACAGGCGTGCATTCTCCCTTACTCTTGACAGCATGCGCTTTCCCCATGCACCCGTCCGTTACACACCTTTCTCGCGCATCCTCTTGCGCACACTTTTTCGTTACTTCCTCCGTAACACTCACCACACCGCGCTTCCCTGTGCTCCCTCGCACACGCGCTACTACCGACTCACTCTCGACAGCACACTCACTGGTCGGCGCGCACTTTTTCCTCACACACCCCATTGTCGGACATTCTCGCACACCTCTTTTTTCGCACACCAGACCTGTCGCACACTTCACCAACGGCCTTTCACGAACACCTGGATCCAAACCAATCCCCAAGCCGACTGAAGCTTTCCTCACATCATATACATTGCCGAATATATCGCCACTCACCTTGGCACCTCGTCTCCGCACCTCTTTTGCCACCTGCAAACTCTTTATTTGGTTAGTGAGCAGCACATCACGATTCGAGCACAGACCTCGTACCAATTCCATTACTTCCTCCTTTATCTCCCTCTTAGTTTCTGTCCGTCCCTTCTTAATTTCACTCACCTCTTCTTCCACTTCCTCTAATTTTTGCTTCACCTCTTTTATTTCCCGGTGCGTCTCCTCAAGTTCGTCCTCTAAGGCTACCGTGACCGTCTCTATGTGCATCCTCACCTGCCGGTCCTTTGTCTCCATTACTTCTGTCACCTCATCCAACCTCATTGTCAGTCCCTCACGTACCATCTGACATTCCCTCTGTGTCGCTATTAAGTCATTTTTAATTTCTTTTTGTGTCGCCTTTAACCCTCCTAGTACCGCAGTGTTCTTTTGAACCTGCTCCACTAACTCCGTCTGTCCGTCTGTCAGCTGTTCTACTCCCTTCGTCAGCCCCTCTATGCCCCCCTGTAACCTAGCCGTATTATTCCTCACCTCTTTCTCCATACGCTTCTCACCTCGCTTTACCTCCTCGCGTAGCCCCGAAACCTCCTCACTTACACCTCGTTGTATCTCCTCCATCTCTTTTGTAGATGCCACCCTCATCTGTCCCAATTCATCCCTCTGAGCATCCAGTTTACTTTCTAACCCGATTTGCACCTCCTCTATCTGGTTCCCCATTCGTTTGATTTCCCTGGCAGATTGTTCCCCTATTTCCCGCAATTTGTCCTCCATCCTATTTTCTAACCCCATTAACCCATTTTTCACCTCTTTTATCCCGTTGTCTAACCCCTCAAAATTATTGTCTAACTTCCCCAATTTCTTGTCTAACTCCTCACCGGTACCCCTCGCTTCGTCCCTCATTACCCCCATTTGGCCCTCCAATCGCTCACCCAATCGCTCACTATCAGCCCTCATTTGCTCACTATTAGCCCTCATATTGTCCTTCTGCAGGTTGAGGGACGCCTGCATTTGTACCATAAATTGCTCCATGAGGGCCTGCATTTGGGCCATCCCTCCCACTTGTGCAGCGGGTGCGGCCGCCGTAGCCATGTACGAGGCGCCATTTTGCGCGCCCGCAACCTCGTGCGCGAGGACGCCATTTTGTGCGTCTGATACCCCCTCAACCGCCTCCTCATTGCTCTCCTCCTCCCTTTCTTCCCCTAAGTCCGGGGTTACCCCTAACCCGTCTATCTCCCCCACCGACATCCGATCGCCTTGATTGTCCATGGCGCGATCTCAAAATTCGGGTTTTATAAAACAAAATTTCGGCAGCTCGTAATTTTGACCAAAAATTTTTTTTTTTTCCACGTTTTAAAAATTTGGTTCGGGCCTCGAATCCCACTCCTGACACCAATTGTTACAGTTGCGGTTTAGATGTTACTTTGGGCCGAGCGGATGGTCCAACCGCGACCGTTACAGGATCCCCAATTGGCCCGATTCCCCCAACGTTGACCAGATCGCACCACAGATATTCAATCGGGAAACCTCTAAAGCGACCGAAAGAGAAGGAAGAGAGAAGAAGACAGAGTACGGAGGAAGAACAGATTTATTATACACACACAAGCAAAAAGAAGGAGCGACCAAAGTTATTCACAAGCAATGGATGGAAGAAGCAGTCACACAGTGAATCGTTAACTTATACTATTCAATTTACTTAACCCCAGGACAACATTCAAGACAGACGACGTTCACACTTACACGGGGGAAATTGCAGGCAGGAATGGCGGAGGTGGGTTGCTGGAGAGGGAGGCAGGGTCAGGTCCCTGCAACCGGCCGGGCTGGAGGTAGCAGCTCCCAATTCTTCGCGTTTTTGGCGGGAAAACCCTCGGTCGCGTCGACGCTGCTGATGCTGTGGACGTCACGCGCTGGCTCGGTCACACCTGCTCCTCTCCTTCTGGTGGAGCCGTCTCCCTCCTCTCAGCGCGTCTCTCCAAAGCTTGTTTCCTCTCCAAGTATCTCTCCTTTTTGGTTTGGAGCGTCTCTCATCTCACAGCTCACAGCTCACAGCTCACAGCTCATCTCTCATGTCCTCTCTCATGTCATCTCCCGAAGCAGTCCCTTCCAGTCGCTTTTATTACTCGGGTAGGAATCAAGCCGCCGGCTGCGAGGACACGCCTACCGGGTCGCTAACCGCGGTGCTGGTTGGCTGTTAGGGCTGTCCGCGATTCCTCCTTTGATCATGACGACGTGCCACGCCTGTGAGTTGGCGGCTCCTACCCCCCTCTTCTCCGAGATGAGCACATGGGCAATGGCGGCTTGCGGGATTGAACACCACTCGCACCGCTTTTGAAAGGAACTTTGGAGAGCGGAGATGATTGGGGAAATTGAAAGGGGCCTACGCTTATTTCGTTTGATACAATGCAGAGTCAATCTAGTGGGAAACACATATTTAGCCTACATAGAATAAGGAAATAAACTATTTAAAAAGATATATCGTGGCCTGTGTGTAAGTTTCATGGAATTAACTAGGAGGACGGCTGCGACCATTATTTACATTACGAGGGTGTTACACACAACAAAACCATACTTTTCACATTCGTTACACTTTCTCCAAAATTGTTACACTTCTCAAAACCGTTACCCTTCTCTAAACCGTTACACTTCTCAAATTCGTTACAATATATATACAGTATATATATATATATCAAATGAATCCATTTTTAGTTCTCCAACCTTTAATGAGCAAATAAACAACTGCTCGACGTTTCGATCAGCAACATGGATAAATGTGCATCCACTGACCTTTCTCAAGAGTATAGCAAAACAACTCTATACCCTCCCTTATATAAGGGAAAAAGGGGGTGGGGACACCGAACCACCAATCAATGCCGAACCACCAATGACTATTGTCTAGGGCTAGGCCAAGCTAGAAGTATTAGAAACTCCTATATTTCATTTCTGCACAAGTATAAGAAGCTCCTATATAATTTCATGGACTTCTTGCAGCTTCAATTGTCTTTCCTACTTTTCTTTTTTATCAACTTAGAGTAACCAATCACAAATGCAGATAATTATAGAATGCTGTTATTGGAGATGTCCATGCAGTTTGTAAGAAGTTGATGATCATGTACTGATATTATAACATTGTACTCCAGCTGCTAATTTGTAGAGTCTCCGTTTGTGGATACACTACAGGAGTAATCAACAACTGTTGTAACCAGTGGAGTGTTTGTAGAAGCTTGAAGCAGTAATTGATGAGGTGTAAATGAGGCAGTGATGTAGGGATTGTTATGTGATGGCAATACCGTTAGCTACTCTCCAAACCAACATCATCGCTATCTTGTTTCGGACCTTTTTTAAACTGTAGCTTGTCATCCCTACATTGCCTTTTTAATTTAGCATATTTTTTTTTTAATTCACTTGATGTACAATGATGTAAAGATGAAATGATTAGATTTTGGGTTCAAGAGGTCAAAGGTTAAAGGTCAAGGTCTGTAATAGGTCTAAAACCTGAGAATGGCGAAAGGGATCTAATTCAAACTTGGTACAGATATGTATAATGATGTAAAGATCAACTGATTAGATTTTGGGGGTCCCAAGGTCAGAGGCCAAAGGACAGAGGTCATGACAGGTAAGAATGTGAGAACTTGTAAACAGCTTAAGGGATTTAAATTAAAACTTGGTGCAGGTATGTCTAATGATGTAAACATGTACTGATTACATTTTGGGGTCAACACGACAAAGGTCAGATGTCATGTCAGGTAAAAATGTGCTAACTTGGGCACAGCTGAATGGATTTAAATCAAACTTGATACAAGTATTATAATGATGTATTAATGTGGGCGGAGGCATATCAGTCGACGTCGTGACGTCATAGAGTGCCGTTCTCGTTTGCTATGATTTTCCTTTGGCAGCATAATAGTAACTAACTGTAAAACTGCTATATAGTTTCTCGGTGAAGTAAATTACAGAAAGGTAATTATACTTTGGAAGAATTGACTGAATAGTTTGTGGTTATATTATTTGTTTTACTTCTGGTAGATTTTCTAGTTTTACTTATCTTCTGTTAGACAAACCAATGACTGAGCATTTAAACCACATGTGAAACAAAAATGAATACAACTCGAAATTGCACGAATAACAATAGTTGTAAAACTCTGCATGCACTGCCTGGACCCAAGAGCTCTTAAATGAGGTATCATTCACCATTTCACGTGTTGTGGTTACGACGTTTACCCTGCTCAGACAAAATCGGGCAACTAGCATATACCTTATATATGTACCCCTGGGTGAACACCCCTGGGGACGGATAGCCGATCGAGCTTTACACTCCAAGGCGTTCAATCTAATGGCAGTGTGAATACGCGCGGGGGATGAGGGCGGCGAAGCTCTTACCTGTACGGATCCTACCGGACGTCCTCGACCCTGGTAATCAATTCAAACCGACACAGAATTATAATGCAAAAATACCGGCTTTATTGAAAGAAATGCCGGTAACAAAAGAATGCACGAAAAACTAAAATTAATTACTAATTGAGGGACCCTCTATACGGACTCGTATACAACACAAGGGGAAAAACAAGAAAGAGCAATCAGAGATTGCAGACCCTCGCCAAGACGTGTTTTCAGTGGTTTTTAAGGCTTTTGTGTTAAAAAAGATGGCGGCCGAACCACGTGACCGATGACGTCATCATTATTTGTTTTCTAAACTAATTTATTCCTAGATTATGCTCAAGGAATTTTATCTTGATCGGATGAAGTTTTGTACTTGTCGAATTATGACATCATAATGGAGGCACCTATGACATCATCATTAACATATTTTATTCCCCATGGAGTGTTCTTTACAATGAGCCATGTCTCAATTTTTTATATTCAGCACTTTCGGAGATATTGAGGTGCAAAGTTTTTCGGTTTTTCCACGATGGCGGCCGAACCACGTGACCGATGATGTCATCATTAGTTTTTTTCTCCACCAGTTTATGCTGACATGGTGCTCAACAAATTGCATCTTGATTGGATGAAGTTTTGTACTTGTCGAATTATCGAATTATGACGCATAATGGAGGCCTTGGGCCTCGACCCTAGAGAGTTAAAGATTTGGCACAGTGTATTCCAGGGCAAGACAAATATGTGTGTAAAGTATGGCGATTCCATGTGCAACGATGTAGACATAGTACTGCGCACAAACAAACAGACAGACAAACCAACCAACCAACATACTTGCCGGAATCTTTTCCGACTGTTCTCCGGCAAGTATTCGTGAATCTTTTCCGGCAAGTAACAAACGGACTCAAATGCAATACCCTCTCCTCTGGCGAGGGTAAAAATGCTGTAAAGTAATTTTCTAAAAGGCGTCGCTGCGTATGACGACATTAACTTTTGCGTGATGGCACCTCGTTAGCGTGCTTGCTTCAGTGTTTAAGCCACTTGGCTTCCGTGGTGATACGGCAGCTCGGCACTCCGTGGGAGACATCCCAAGAATTAGGAAAGCAAAATAAATTAAATTAAAAGCAACGGGACACGCACGATGGCCGAGAGGTATGCACACTCACTCTAAGCCATCTAGCCTGGTTTTGAATCCCGGTCCAGCTATAAACTCTCGTCCTGGTGTTTCACAGGCAGTGTGATTCATCAATGTGTGTGCCGTCCCTCGGATAGACGTTAAACCGGGTGTCTCATCTGCTGGATTTTCAACCTCCTCCCCTCTCTTCTCCTCACTCTTCCCTCCCCCACCTCACCCTCTCCCCTCTCTGTACCCCCACCTCCTCATTCTAGCCCACTTGCTCTCCCAATTATACTCCCACTCCCCTCCTCGGACCATCCCTCCGTCCCGGAGTGTACAGTATAGCAACATGTGGTGAGGCTTCGCTCCCCCTCTCCTTTCTGTCTCTCCCCTCACTCTCATCTACCCCCCTCCCCTCCTTCATTCCCCCCACTTCTCACTCTTCTCTCCTTTCCCCACTCCTCTCCCCTCACTCTAGGGTCAGTGTTCTCGTTTCGTTAACTGTTGACTGTATATACGGGATATATACTGAAACGCAAAAGAAACTTACCACCTTTGAAACCTTTAAATATCAACAATAACACTGCGTGTAGTAAATGTGTGAACTTATTTGTGGACAATAGTGTCCTCATGTCAGACAAAACGGTCACGGATGGTCACTTGAACCTTCAATGGTCACTTCATAGCACAGCTGTTGAACAGCCGTTTTGACCGTCAGTGATTAGCCAAGGGGTACGGGATGATTTTAATGAGCTGCACGTGATGTCTTGATATTGGCTTTAAAAAGGCCAGTGCAAAATGGGCATTTCAATCAACATGCCACGATTGTCAAGGGATCAACGGCAGCGTGCCCTGGGCATGCTGCAAGGCGGACTGAGCTACCTGCCACACACGCTATTGAAAGGGGACTGACATTGCACCCTGTGCTGTTCTGTACTGTAGAACAAACTGATGAGATGGTGTATCTTGGTCAAAAACTTGACATGTCATCAATAAAATGTCAATGTTTCAATTAGCAATTGTTGGTTTGTACAGTAGCTCAGTCCGCCTTGCAGCATGCCCAGGGCACGCTGCCGTTGAACCCTTGACAATCGTGGCATGTTGATTGAAATGCCCATTTTGCACTGGCCTTTTTAAAGCCAATATCAAGACATCACGTGCAGCTCATTAAAATCATCCTGTACCCCTTGGCTAATCACTGACGGTCAAAACGGCTGTTCAAGAGCTGTGCTATGAAGTGACCATTGAAGGTTCAAGTGACCATCTGTGACCGTTTTGTCTGACAGTGAGGACACTATTGTCCACAAATAAGTTCACACATTTACTACACGCAGTGTTATTGTTGATATTTCAAGGTTTCAAAGGTGGTAAGTTTCTTTTGCGTTTCAGTATACTTATACACTTATACATATTCACAGTTCATAAGACTTTCATTTGCAACCTGATTTTTCTGGGGATCATGAGCCAAAGGATGACGTCACGAGTCTATCCCATCCATTACCTCTGCCACCAAAGGTGGATGGAGGTTATGTTTTCACCCCTGTCTGTTTGTCCGTTTGTCTGTCTGTCCGTTTGTGAACAAAATATCTCAAAAAGTTGTGGACGGATTCGGAAGAAATTTGGCAGAGATGTAGCGTATGTGACAAGGCCGAAATGATTAGATTTTGGTGAAGATCCGGATCCGGCTACTAGAAGTTTTTAAGTGATTCTTCACCATTGGGAGATAGGGCCAAAAACGATACACAGCAGGATATCTCAAAAAGTTGTGGACGGATTTGGATAAAACTTGGTGGACAGGTTGTGTGTCTGATAAGGACGATTCGATTCGATTTTGTTGAAGATATGAATATGGAAGCGGATATGAGAATTATTTAATTTTGAAGTGATTCTTCACCATTGGGAGATAGGGCCAAAAACGATACATAGCAGGATATCTCAAAAAGTTATGGATGGATTTAGACGAAACTTGTTGGACAGGTTGTGTGTCTGATAAGGACGATTCGATTCGATTTTGTTGAAGATATGAATATGGAATCGGATATGAGAATTATTTAATTTTGAAGTGATTCTTCACCATTGGGAGATAGGGCCAAAAACGATACATAGCAGGATATCTCAAAAAGTTATGGATGTATTTGGATAAAACTTGGTGGACAGGTTGTGTGTCTGATAAGGACGATTCGATTCGATTTTGTTGAAGATATGAATATGGAATCGGATATGAGAATTATTTAATTTTGAAGTGATTCTTCACCATTGGGAAGTAGGGCCAAAAACGATACATAGCAGGATATCTCAAAAAGTTATGGATGGATTTAGACGAAACTTGTTGGACAGGTTGTGTGTGTCACAAGGAAGAATCGATTCAATTTTGGTGAAGATCCGGATCCAGCTAGGATAATTTTTAAAGTGATTCTTCACCATTGAGTGATATTGCCGTTCTAGTTATCAAGGTGTACGTGATTCCCACTTTCGTGACATGATCCATAACCTTAGAGACCACGTTGCGAACCGCATTTGCACCAAATCGGTCCAGCTATAACGAACGGCCCTTCATGGCACAAGAGCAATAAAATAAACACAGAGAGCGAGGACTTTCCCCGAGCCATTCCCCCGCATTCCTCCGACATTACGTGCACCCGAACATTTTCACCACGCCGTCCAAACAAAAGGCGGTAAAACGTGTCCGCAGCTTTTAAGAAATTATTTCTCAAAAATTGTGTGCGCTATAATACGCAATAATAATTTCCGATGGTAATAGAAGAGAACTCATCAAGCCTTTAACGTGTCACTGTTCATTCCTAATAATTGTTCTCATACTGTAATTGCCATTATTCGTGATTATTATTCAGGCCCCGCCCTACGCATTACGTCATCGTGCGAGAGCGAAAGGGAAGAGTCGAAGGTCCCGCGAGCTGTGTCCACTCCGCGATTTACAATCCGATCATACGGTGGCCGGAAATGGACACAACGCCCGAGAGCGCTTCGCGATTCGGAATTTCGTGCAGCGGGGCGGACTGAGGCAGTGGTAGGGGGGTCGGTGGGCGGTTTAGGGGGCTGGAAGTGGGAGAGTGGGGAAGAGAGAGGGAGCAGGAGGCGAGAGAGCGCCTTCCAGAGAGACAGGTAACGGCTGAGGAAGTCCCGGGGCGAGGGAAAGACAAAGGTACGAGCTGGAGCCGGAGAGTAAGGCGACTGAGGTGTTGTGGCGGAGGGGCGCTGGGGGTGGCGAGAGGATACGGAGAGGTGACCGAGGTGAGAGATGGGGAGAGATGGCGGCACTGGCTGCTTGTACAAGTGATTGGGGGTCTGTCGGAAGCTGGACCAACATGTCATGTCCCTTTATTCCCGGCTGTCTGTTTATCCTGGTCTCCGCGTCTGTGTGTTACGTCACTGTTCCTCTGTTACGTGACTGGACCTGTTACATCACTGTACCTCTCTTATTGTCTTTGGCACATGAGTGACAGCCTCATCCCACTGCTCACGATTTCAGTAACTAGAACACAGCTTCAGTAGTGACGTCACTGCTAGTGTTATTAACGTCAAACGGGTTTTTCGTTTTAAGGGATGTATTTATTTGATCGTGATGTAATGCCTTAAGTCCTATTGGGACATTGGTGGCTCCTCAAGAAATCCTGTGGATCCCGATGTTTGGTCACCCCCTCCCTCCCCCCTCCGCCTCCCTCGGAGGTTGTCAACTTCGTTGGGGAAGTTTTGCATTTCCTCTTTTATATGGGATTGAACTTGTCGATGTTATAATATGGAAATCTCTAAATATCTTTGTGATATTTACACGTGACCATACTGTACGTGACCATATGGTCGTTCTATCCTTTTCCCCCAAAATAAAAAACAAGGCCAAATTCACCATAAAGTTGCAATGAGCTAAATTAAAAGGGTCTTCAATGATACGATTGGACCATTCATGGGATTGCAATTGAGAGAGACCAATTAGGGTATTGCGTTGTATTGCTTCGTATCAAACTGCTGCAAAAGGGTCTCGAATATTTTCTTTAAAAGTTGAGGTCAACCAACTCTCAGAAGGGGATCACCTTTCCTGTGACCATGCGCCATAGGTTTGCGGACCTTTTCTTTAAAAGTTGAGGTCAACCAACTCTCAGAAGGGGATCACCTTTCCTGTGACCATGCGGAATAGGTTTGTGGACCTTTTCTTTAAAAGTTGAGGTCAACCAACTCTCAGAAGGGGTTCACCTTTCCTGTGACCATGCGCCATAGGTTTGTGGACGTTTTCCTTAAAAGTTGAAGTCAACCAACTCTCAGAAGGGGATCACCTTTCCTGTGACCATGCGCCATAGGTTTGCAGACCTTTTCTTTAAAAGTTGAGGTCAACCAACTCTCAGAAAGAGATCACCTTTCTTGTGACCATGAGCGATAGGTTTGTGGACGTTTTCTTTAAAAGTTGAGGTCAACCAACTCTCAGAAGGGGATCACCTTTTCTGTGACCATGCACCATAGGTTTGCGGACCTTTTCTTTAAAAGTTGAGGTCAACCAACTCTCAGAAGGGGATCACCTTTCCTGTGACCATGAGCGATAGGTTTGTGGACATTTTCTTTAAAAGTTAAGGTCAACCAACTCTCAGAAGGGGATCACCTTTTCTGTGACCATTCGCAATAGGTTTGTGGACATTTTCTTTAAAAGTTAAGGTCAACCAACTTTCAGAAGGGGATCACCTTTCCTGTGACCATGATTGATAGGTTTGTGGACCTTTGTATTAGTTCGTTTTAGCTAGAAGGGTTCATCGGATCTGCATCAAGGAACAAATCGGAGTAGAACGCCAACCGCTTTTTAACCACAGCTAACCTGCTACTTCCTACTCGATTGAAAGCGCTGTGTGCTTTCGGCTACGGGAGTGAAAGGTAGCAGTGGGAGAGGTGATGCTACCCGGCTCTTCCGATGAAAGCGGTGGTGGCAGAGGGAACCCAGGTTGTTCCAAATCGCTGACTGCTTGCTGTAACCTGCACATATACCGGAGGGCGTTCTTCGCGGCGGCTGCCATCGTCCTAACCGCAAAACTCCATGCCACTCGAGTCGATGTTATCTCAGGCCCTTTACTTTAGAATCGCGGATTTGTGCCCTGAACAGGGAGCATGGCAAATTTGTAGGAATGCAAAGGAGAGAGAGATCAACATACTCAGACATGGATAGATGATGATGTAGAGCAATTTTTAAAAAAGTTTTAAACTTTGACTCCCTCTGAAACTTCTGAAGCTTCACCGCTTCCTGAACTCGTACTTGTGGTCAATTGATTGAGAGCTTGTAAAGGGTGTTTTGTGCTACCTCGGTTAGCTCATGAGAATGCTGATTCAGAGGGTGACGAGGCAAGTTTTGGTAAAAAATAATAATTAAAAAAATCAGAAAGCGACAACGCCCATCTCCAGTGTTGTGGCGCAAATTTCTCAACCCGTTGCTGCCTGCATGGTCAGGCTTTTTCCCTTTTCCTGCCAGCGACTGGTAAATGAGTGGCTTTCTCTGTCCTTTTCACACGTGGCTTGAAGCGAAGGCGGAACTCGAAACTTTGCGATCCATATTTTATGTCGAAGCGTTTCTTTACCTATCATTTCCGTCCGTTTTCGTTCTTAATTACTGGTTCCAATTATTCCCACCTTCTTGTGGGGTTGGACTTAGGAACGGGTGTGACCCGGGTCTCTCTGGAACCGGCTCGTCGGGCCTGGCGTTCCACCGAAGGTGGCGTGAGCTTGTAATTAGTTCAGGATGCCGACAACAACTCGCCTGCTCTTCGTGAATGACACCGTGGGATCTTTGACGTCCGCCAACGCCCTGTGCTGGCGGAGGGGTCTTCTCGCGTAATGTCCATCTGATGGACGGAGCACGCATTGTTGCCTCTTCTTCCATGCGCAGCACCAAGGTGTTTCGAGCTGGGTTGGGATTCAAACCCAGGCTTGACGGCACAGAGACGAGGGCACACACCTCACTTTTCCATTCACCCCCTTGCAAATCCAACCACACTTAATCCGTCCAATCAATGTACTTTTTTCTCTCCAAGTTGCAGGTTCTGTCTGCAAAACGTCCTGCTTGTTGGGACGCTCTCCGTCTTGATAATTCCACCTGGTTTTCTTTGTGTTTGTTTTTTGTGAAAAGTCTCGCTCGTGGAACTTGGAATAATTTCCCCTCGCATAACGCTTTTGCCACGGTGGTTTCTCTTCTTTCTTTCTGGTTTTTTTTCGGATCGAGGCACCTTTCCGCTGTATTGGTGGCGATCCCATCACTGGTGTTGAGATTCCTGCTTAAATGATGATTGCTCCCAGGAATCAATTCGAGTAGACGGAAGAAGACTGGAAAGTACATACATCTTGCTGTGCAGGTCGATTCGCATTTTGAAGCTGGAATTTATCCTCGGGTCAGAATTTATGTCGTTGATTGTACAGAATGATCAACTTATTGAAAACTGCATTCTGTGGCTGAAAGCATTGGGCGTCCTAAATATCACGGGCTATCCGTGGTTGCTTGCGGGTTATCGGTGGTTGCTTGCGGGCTATCCGTGGTTGCTTGCGGGCTATCCGTGGTTGCTTGCGCACTATCCGTGGTTGCTTGCGCGCTATCCGTAGTTGCTTGCGGGCTATCCGTGGTTGCTTGCGGGCTATCCGTGGTTGCTTGCGGGCTATCCGTGGTTGCTTGCGGGCTATCCATGGTTGCTTGCGGGCTATCCGTGGTTGCTTGCGGGCTATCCGTGGTTGCTTGCGGGCTATCCGTGGTTGCTTGTGGGCTATCCGTGGTTGCTTGCTTGCGGGCTATCCGTGGTTGCTTGCTTGCGGGCTATCCGTGGTTGCTTGCGGGCTATCCGTGGTTGCTTGCGGGCTATCCGTGGTTGCTTGCGGGCTATCCGTGGTTGTTGATATCCTAAATATCACGGGCTATCCGTGGTTGCTTGCGGCTGTATTTTCTTGCCAAGTGTGAGTGGTTGTGATACGTGAGCCATCCGACGCTGCTTCTCTGAGGTCGGCAGTTTACTTCGAAAATGTTTAATCAACGCTTCTTTGGCGTAAGTCTGGCTTTATGGACCAGCCTTAAATCTGGCTTGAAACTCTATTTGAATATTGTCATGGTTGTTGCAGCGCTGTCCTGTTCGTTTGTAATCCATCTCGAATGGATCGTACGATGGATCCTTATTCTCCTCCTCCAACCCCACACCCCAGCCTTACCTCACCTAACCCCCAAAGCGAATAGCATGCAGAGGTTCCATTTCCACATGCTTATGTAGTGGTAAGTGCCCCCAACGTGGCACGACTTGCAGGTGAAACGTGGCATAAGTGAAAATGAATTTTCAACACTCGATACCATCAGACCGGTTTCAAATTAACGCTCGTTCATTTATTAATTTATTAATTTATTTACAGATGTTTCTATATTCCAAGACGTAATATTGAGTTGGTTGTTTAATAATGTGTTTTTTAAAATATTCTTTTCGTAACTAATAAGGCACATTTTGTCTTCCTTTTGGCCTAGATTTCTCAGATTTGTTTTGACAATGCTGGGAGAGAGAAGCTTGGGAAAAGGAGGAAAGGAGGAGGATGAAGAGAAAAGTGTTGGAGGGGGAGGAGGGGCTGGGCTGCACGTTTTGGGCACTGGTTCTGAAGCGCTGCTCATGTTCCTTGTCCTTGCTATGTAGGCAGGTGAACTTGCCGTCGCAAACATGAAATCTGATGTCAGGAACAACGTCCTCGACGAAAGTACTCCATTTGCTTGGCTTTGTAGTCGCCTGTGCAAAGGCAGTGAGAATAATTTCACAAAATCCTCATTTGAGCTTCGCTCTTCGATCTACCCTGTGAATTATTCCAAGAGTTCCACGAGAACCTGAGATATAGCTCAGTGTGCGCGTCTCCAGTGGTTCCTTAATATATAAAATATATATAACCACCTTTAGAGGCCATTTTTCCCCGCAAAGCGGGGGTTGGCCTTTTTCGGGAACCGTGGTTGTTGTTGTTTTTTGGTCCCCTTTTTGAAGCAGTGTTTTACGGCCGGATGCCCTTCCTGACGCCAACCCTTTTTGCCGCCTTTAACGACAAACAGGGAATTACCAGTGAACTGGTACTCAATTAGCCGACCTCGGAAGGATGACAGGCTGAGTCAACCCCCCTGGCGTTAATTCAGCGATCGACCGGGATTCGAACCCAGGATCCTAGGATCCTAAGCCGGCACCCTAGCCGCTAGCCCAACACCGGTTGTTGCATTCAAAAGCCGCTGAGCCATAGGTTGGTTTCCTGTAATTTTTTGGGACCTTTGAACATCGTATTATACAGTAAGTGTCTTCGCCACGTTGCTCAGATTATGCCGGAGGTGCGCTTGGGGTCTCTTCCTGATTGCTACAGTACTTGTGCGCATCGTCTAAATTTGGTACCATAGCCCTGAGCGTTGATGGACTCCTGTAAAGTCATGCACCATTGATTTTTATTCTTCAGCTGAATATCCTAACTTGTTGTGGGGTCTTTCTGCTTGGATTTCTGGCATGGTTTGAGTCCCGGCAGTTGGTGGTGACCTGACCCCATGAGCATAGCCACTCCCCGGTTCCTGCGGCATTCGGCCAGGATGGCAAAGGGATGCATGCCTGTTACGTAGCAACGTCACGGAGAGAAAGAAACTCGGCATTTATCCACAGCCACTCGTGGTCTGATGCAGCGCTCGCTGTGAGGTCGAACTGACTCGCGTCATTGACCTTCATATCCTGTATGCATCTTCACTTGCCTGCAAGACTTCACTGTATCGAGTGGGACGAATGTAAATTGTTGAGTTCGGATAAGCTCGGATTGGGATTTGTGTCACTAATTAAACGTTGCCGATCATCCATTAAGGTGTCTTTTTTTAAAATTTAAATAACGCTGATATAAATGTTCACAACTGTTGTGTCATTTTTAATGCTATCGGATGGTGCAGAGGTGAGTGCACTTACATTTGAGCTGCTTAACCTGGGTTTGAATCCAGACCCAGCTGTAAACTCTAATCCTGGTGTTTCGCAGGCACGGAAAAGCATCAATGGGTGGACCATCCCACTGATGGATGTTAAGCCAGGTGTCATGTCTGATCGCATTTAATTAAATATCTCATGGTGACTTTTGCTATGAATAGGCGCGTTATCTCCAGCACCTTGAACAAGTCCCAAATCCTTGCCCAATAAATCTCCAGGTGAACGTCAGGCCTTGCGACCTGGTTCATGAAAGGCTTGAGCCGACAACATTCAATGGGCAACCCTGCACAGTGGGAATAGTTGAACCACCTTTAGAGGCCATTTTTCCCTGCAGCGCAGGGGTTGGCCTTTTTTGGGCACCGTGGTCCCCTTTTCGAAGCAATGTTTTACAGCCAGATGCCCTTCCTGCCACCAACCCTGTTAGTCGCCTCTTGCGACGCACAGGGAATTACCAGTGAACTGGTACTCAATTAGCCGACCTCGGAAGGATGGTCAGGCTGAGTCAACCCTGTGAGTTGCTGTGAGGATTTGCTTCCATTCAGACACAAGAGCGTTATTGAGGTTGGGAGATTAGGCCTGGCTTAATCCGGCGTTAATTAGGCCCCCCCGGCGTTAATTCAGCGATCGACCGGGATTCGAACCCAGGATCTGAGGATCCCAAGCCGCACCCTAACCGCAAAGCCAAGACCAGCCTTCGAGTTCCCCAAGGAAAGATGCTGCCCTCAAATTTTGAGTGCATCATCCTGCAGATGGAAAAAGCTTCAAAATATTAACATATGACAAGATGAACCTAATGAACAAAATGCAGAATTTCTTTGGTTGTTCCTGCCGCCTGTTTATACATATATATATATATATATATATATATATATATATATATATATATATATATATATATATATATATATATATATATATATATATATGTATATATATATATGTATAAAATAATATATACAAACTGAACATCAAAATAAACTTTTCCCTTTCATTTTTTGAAATGTGCAGCTTTACAAACACGTTTCTTCAATTGTAATGGCTGATTATGTAACGGGAACTTCACTTCAATCACCTGGTTAATCAACAATGGCATGCTTGAGTGGTTCTGTATGGGGATCTTTTTCTTGAAATAATGGCCCTCATAATGAAATCCTTCAGTTCTCGTGGTTAGACATTCATTTACTGCTGTCGATAGTCACTCCAGAGGCTTCTGACAGGAAAAACAACAAGAAAATTCAGATGCCACGGCTGACATCTGAACAACGTTGGGAATGGTGGGAATAGTTGTAGCCACTAAACTAGTAGTAGTCAGAGTAGTAGTTGTGGTATTTTGTACTACAAACAAATTGACCAGGTAGTTCACATGATACATGTGAATGGCCTTTTTTGGTTAGGAAGGGCAACCTTGAGTTGTTGTAGCAGTAGTACAACTGTTGTGTAGTTTTTGGATGCTTTGGGTAAATCACAAATACTTTTGCCAACAGGATGTGTCATTTTGTCAAAGCGTAAAATCCTGTGTAGCACTCTCCCCCGTATGGATTGTTGTCTTTGGTAATCCACGGAGAGATCCCTTCTGTCTCCGTCGTTCTTTAGCCGTGGCATGCCCTTTGGCTTGCACTCGGACCTACGATGGTTAAACACACCTACAGTAGCTGCAGGCCTGCACTCGGAGCTCAAACCTAATGAGGAGAAGCTTGTTCCGTAAACCTGCAGACGCCTCTGCATCCGAGCAAAAAATGTCTCAAAAATGATCCAATTGTGTGCACCGCCTCTGTTCCAGGTTGCCGTGGAAACTCCCCTTCCCCTATTACTTTTCCATGCAGCTTTTAGCCTGTCACTTGTGACTTCGTTCTCCTCCGTGTTTAGACGTTCTTACATAGCCTATCATTTAGGTTTCGCAACATATTAACCCATTAGTGGGTGCCCATTAAGAATTGGCTGCTTGTTTTATCCTGTGTGCGTGATTCCCTTGTCATACACACGTGTTAGTTGTTGATTTACATCTTTCTTTCTTTGCAGCTTCGCGTGTGCTTTCGGCGGAACACGTGGGATTTGTTTCCATCGTTTATAACACCTGACGCATGAGATTGCTACTTAGTGTGTTCCGAACTTGTCTATCGACCCGTATGGATGATTGGGAGCTTGTACACACGCTATATGTATGGCAGAGGCATTACGTTAAGAAGTATCGAAAGGCTTTTACCTGAACCGCAAGGACATTGGCTGATGATGGACATATCCACACCGTTTATGGGATTTTTAGCTTGGAAAAATCCCATTACGAGGTTGTATATACTCAGGTGGGAATGCCAAGTAGGCCAACGAAATTTGGACTTGAGGGAAATAACAACTAAACATTTCAAATGGTGGAATGATAGACTTGGGAAGGCATTCTATTATGGGCCATCTATTTTGACCCTACCTCGTCCTCTCCTGTGTACATCCCTACTCCCTTCCATCTCTTCCGAAACTTATTTCCCTAATCCTCGCATTCTCCCCTATTTCCTGGTGTTGGCTTAGCGGTTAGGGTGCCGGCTTGGGATCATAGGATCCTGGGTTCGAATCCCGTTCGATCGCTGAATTAAAGACCAGGGGGATTGACCCAGCCTGTCATCCTTCCGAGGTCGGCAAATTGAGTACCAGTTCACTGGCAATTCCCTTGTATCGGAAGAGGCGACTAACAGGGTTGGCGGCAGGAAGGGCATCCGGCCATAACACATTGCTTCAAAAAGGGGACCACGGTACAACCCCTGCTCTGTGGGGAAAAATGACCTCTATATGTGGTTCTTCTTCTTCCTCGCATTCGCCCCGATCTGCCTTTCTCTCTCTAACCGTCCTCCCTGTTCATTTTATCAGTTAAAAAATCTGGTGCATACATACTAAATAGATGGCTCCTTGTATGAAAGCAATGGCATTGTCGGTTTGAGGCGTTCAGTCATGGTCAATTGAGTTGAAGCGCGAGTACGTTTACGTTATATATCGGAGATTTGTTGGAAAATCCATCACGTTGGTCCCAAAGGAGACTGATGAGTTAAATCAAGTCAAGATGTCGTTCACGTCGAATGATTGAGTTTAAAGAGGTGGTTGCACGTTAAAATGGAAGCAAACTTTTAAGAAGGGATATGAAGGGTACGCGAAGGCTATTGATGGCCTGGTTATATTTTGATGGTGTTTCCACTTACGGTTCTGGGTTTCTGTATATTCTACCATGGTAGAATGGTCGCGTACCATTTTTTTTTTTTTTTTTAACCTCTGCCACCGAAGGTGGACGGAGGTTATGTTTTCATCCCCGTCTGTCTGTGAGCAGGATATCTCAAAAAGTTATGGATGTATTCAGGCAAAACTCGGTGGACAGGTTGGGTGTGCGACAAGGATGAAATGATTAGATTTTGGTGAAGATCCGGATCCGGATCCGAGAATTTTCTTTATTTCACAAGTGATTCTGCACCATGGAAAGATAGAGCCAACAAAGGTATGGATCTCACAAAGGTATGGATGGATTCGGACAAAACTTGGTGGATGAGTTGGGTGCTTGACGAGAACAAGGCGATTCGATTTTGGAGGTCCAGATCGAGATCCGGTCTGTCAGTGGGCAACAAAACGTAAACTCTTGAGCCTAGCGTAGGTATGCGCTCTACCGGGTACTATTCTAGTTTTATATCCTGTGTTCTTCTTGGCCTGTGCGTCGTACTTGTTGAGGGCCGTGTTGAGATTAGCATGCGACTTGGGTCTGAATTGCCATTCGGCTCCGCTCATGAGGATAATGGCATCTTGGAGCGTGACGTTCCTTGAGAGGGATTGTTTAGCTAGCTTGCATACAATTCCACAGTATCCTTCGGGAGAGCAAGTCCTGGGTGCTGGTCACCTGTCCAAGTCTATGCGCAAGCGTTGAACCTGATGTTGACATGACCCGTCTCCGCATCGTACTTTATTACCTTGAATGGCTCCGAGTTGGTCATTTCACTCTAAGACTTGGAGGTTCTGCTTTGGTCATTTCCTATTTTTCTACTAGATCGAAGGTCGCAGAAGAGCGATGCGATGGAGGGTACAAAGGCATTGCACTGGTGGTGGAGCCACAGCCAGACACGACCACCAAGGGAATGAATGAACCGGAAGACGAGGGGGACGAAACGGTGATCCACAAGTGAGAGGGTTGGGTTAGTTGGGGTCAATGGGGGTAGAAAATTTCACGGGTAGGGATGGGGGATCACATGAGATGACGCTGCACCGCTTGCTTTAAACCCTCTGAGGGAAAATGCGATTGCACATTTGTTTTGTGGGATTTCGTTGAGTTTTATCTTCATTTTTAACTCAACTGGACTATGTCCAGCTGAGTTTTTGTCGACACCCAGTGTCCGTCGTCCGTCTGTCTGTCTGTCTGTCTGTCGTCTGTAAACAATTCGACGTCTACCCTCTAAAAGTCACAAATATTGATTAAATTGGATGAAAGTTGTTGTGCAGCATCTGTAAGACGTAAACTAGTTTGGGATTGCATTTGGGCGTTGGACGCCCAAAAATGGGCGTGGCAGGGCGGCCATGTTGAAAAGCAATTTTTGTCATATATTTTTAGCACATATAAACGATATAGTTTGTGGTTCTATTATGCATTATTCTAACCATGTTGATATAGACCAGTTGAGTTCAGGTTCCCTGGAACCTCTAGTTTTAGTATTGTATCAGCCACACTATCGTTTTATCACAACCCCTGTTGGCGTGACTCTTGAACCACTGATAATCTTTTTCCCTGAGAGCCTTTCAGCCCAAACTGGAATATGCATAGGCCTCAGGTTTCACTGAAAAGTTGGTCTTCATCAGTGGTGCAACGGAGCCACCAGGAATGCAAAATGTATTTTCGCACACGTTGCACCAACTAACAAGGCCTCTGTTCGGACTAGATGTGTGGACGATTGAGAAGGTGGTAACTGGTCAATTATTTATTAAAGGAGCCATCTACTTATTGCGTATGCAAAATCGGCAGAATTTTTACTCTTGCGCATTCACCCCGGGCTGGCAGGATTCACGCACACTTGCCCTAAGCTGTCTCGCCTGGGTTTGAATCCCGACCCAGGAATTTGGTTTACAGCCAGGGCGTTTCATCAATGTGTGTGCCGTCCCTCGGATGGATGTTAAACTCGATGTCCCGTCTGCCGGCATCAATTGGCGGACGTTAAAGCCCTCACGGTGTCCTTCGCGAAGAGTAGGTGAGTTATCCCCGGCACCATGGCCAAATTACACATTCCTGCTATAACTACTGCCTGGGAAAAGCAATGGCAAACCACCCAGTATAACTCTTGCCAAGAAACTGCTTTGCCATCCCCGATGCTATGTATGGCACCATATGGTATATCAGATCAGAGACACACCACCCTCCCCCCTTTTCACTTCCTTTCCTCCATTCTCTTCATTTTCACAAATCGATGCCTCTGACATGTGAAGTGTATGTTGATTATATCATGATCGGTAATCGATTGTCTCACGCCAAGCCAACCCATGACAAGTCGTCGACATTTCCATCACTGAGGAAAAACCCTGGACCGGTTGCTCATCTGGAATACACAGGGCACTAATTCCCAAGTGACCATCAGCTAATCAGCAGAATTTCTGCCATTTGCCCAGGGTGACCCGCACACATCGGACTGCTCTTTTCGAAAGGTCCAATGACATCTTTAACAAACTGAGCCACAAGCGAAAGCTGGCAGATGGTACAGCAGTGCGACTTCCCACCCCAAGGCCGGCACTCTCGGTCGTGCGACACTCTGCTCCGAAAGGTTCATCCTCGGCCCGATGGGAACGAAACCCCGGCCAGAGAGCTCCTCACGAGTACCCCGCCCCTTGTGCTATTCAGCAATAGAGCACGTGAAGATTCCTAAGTCGATTGATTTTGCTTCCAATGATTGCCCCCACATTCCTTAGCCCAGTCGGCCCGTGCGTCTCCATCAGCCGGTTCCATATTTTGGACCGCTCGTTTGTTTCACTCGTGCATTCCCTCATACACTTTATCCCTTCATTTATAATGGAGCGATTTCTTTTCAAAACAAAAGGCCACATCGTTTATGTACCGACGTGGTCAATTCTCGGACACGCACCACCCAGATGGTGTTGTAAGACGCTTCGTGAAACTTTCCGCAAGCAAACCACGCCATGCACAGTCACTTTGAAGTGTGTTGTGGTTTGCAATGATTCACCGGTTAAGGCTTTATTAAGAAAAAGAAATACCATTTGTGTTTGACCGCTTCCCTTTTTCCGCATGAGTCCAGATGAATTCATTCGATTGCCAATTCCGATCCCTCCCTTTTTACGAGATGCTCTCAAGGTGCACATCTCACCTTTACTTGTTTATTTTATCTCTATGCATTTGCTTTCTCACTTTTGCACATTTGCTCTCTCACTTATTTATTATTTACTAACAGAAGTACCCGGCGTTGCCGGGCGGGAAAGGGGGGGGGGGGTTAGGGAGGGGAAGGGAAGGGGAGAGGAGGGGGGGAAGGGGAGAGGAGGGGGGGAAGGGGAGAGGAGGGGGGGGAGGGGGAGAAGGGGAGAGGAGGGAGGGAAGGGGAGAGGAGAGGAGGGGAGGAGGGGAGGAAGGGGAGAGGAGGGGGAGAAGGGGAGAGGAGGGAGGGAAGGGGAGAGGAGGGGAGTGGAGGGGAGGAAGGGGAGAGGAGGGGAGGGGAGGGGGGGAAGGGGAGAGGAGGGGAGGGGGGGAAGGGGAGCAGTCAGAAGTGGAAGCTCTTTTACGGAGAATTTATATCTTAAAGGGGAGGGGGAGGGGAGGGAGTGGGAGGCAGAGGGAAAGTGAGGTGAAGTGAGAGGGAGGGCAGAGATATACTGCATATCCATCTTTTGGGGGCCGGGGGGGGGGGGGGGGGTCTTTGACAGGTTCCTCTGTTTTGTTTTGTTTTTGGGGGAGAGGGAGGGAGTAAGAAAGGAAGGATGACAAATTTCGCTGTGCAAAGAGTGCTTTCACCTCAGCGGTACTACCAACTTCGTACACTTCCGGAATTGTTTGATTTATCTGTATTCAAATGTCTGGTGATCGTTTTGTATTTATTTATGCGAATGTGTACTTGTATCTAACTGTCATTAATTTAAAAAGGCTTCAGCACTATCGAGCGTTTTTTTTTAAACTCTAAAAAAACGAACTTTTTTTTTCCCCCAATTAATTTATTTATTTGTTTTTCGCCCAGAACACTCCCAGGCACTCACTGATGAACCTCTGAAAGTTTGATGAAGATCCGTTCAGCCATGTCTGAATAAAACGCGGACACACACAGACAACTCACATTTATATACAGTATATATATATATATATATATATATATAGATTGCCACCAAAAACTGCGCGAGGTCCACGTGTTCTTTTGGAATCGTGGATGGTCTTCCTCCACGGCGTGTCAGTTTCATGGTACGTCGCACGCTCCCTTTTGTCCTCTCCGACTCTATCTGCTAAGTAGGCGTGATGGGGATGTGCAGCACACGCGCCGTGCCAAGCACCGCTCTGGCACTGCTGCCCACGCTGCCGGAAACAGCGGCCCATTGCCAGTGTCCAGGCTGTGTGTCTGCTCGCGATTTGTTTTGCCATTAAGTTTGCACCTCTATTATGGGCATATTACCGCATCTGCGCTTGTGCTTTCGGGCTTAGCTCATACATCATGGAAATGTAGTGCAGATCTATTGCTCTTCTGTGCAATGCACTTTCTCAGGCGTCGAGCCTTTTGGGACAGTTGGCCCATAAATGCAATAAAAGGTGCTCGCAGGAGGTACGCCGTCCAATTTATGTACCTTTGCTGGATTGCTCAAATGAGGTGGCCCGTCAAAGCAGGTTTATGTGCTTGATTTGGGTGCATGTTTATCCGTGTGGTTATTTTTATTTCGGGCGTGGGATCAAGTAAGAGACACTTTGGTCTTTGCAGTGCAAACTAGGATGCAAAAGGCGAGGAGTCGTGCCAAGAATCGGCGTCTGATGCTTTCATTTTTGCAAACCTGTATTGTCCCTGCTCCAGAGACTGCGGGTAATGCGTGCTATTTGTGGGGGGTAGTGGAGGGCAGGAGGGGGTTGGCGTCTTTGTGTTTCTCCACGTGTTGGGTGTATCGACTTATTGAAGCCTTTTCCAGTTTAAGAGGAGAGCACGGACGATGTACCTATGTGCATGGAGGTAGGAGAGTGGTGGTGAATAGTGGGGCGTAAGGGCATCAAATTATTGTGCCATGAGAACATAGCCAGCTGCTCTCAGGCCAGGAATTTGCCTGCATTTTGGCTTCGCACACAGACTCGAACATAATCCCCCAAACGGGCACATTCTTATCGTAAATGAAGAAAACTCTGTCTACTAGCAGCTGTTGGCACAATGCCCCGTTTGCAAGTGTTGGATGAGTTTTATTTTGGTGGCTGGGGAAAGATGGGAGGGGGTAGGTGGGTGGGTTAGGGGTTGGCAGCTTGCGGATGCTGCCCGTGCATGCTCGAGTGAGCGTCTCTCTCTGATGCCTGTGCCTAAAGCGAGTGAACGCTGCGATGCTCAGCGTTGGGCGGCCATCAATCTGGGCATGATTTGGCACTCCGTGTGTAGCCTCTGAATGCGGGATGACAACCCTGGCGCTGTCACTCCCACTTTCAAATGTCACCTCTTGCCAGCGTTCTTTTTCATTTTAACGTAGCATACTCTTCACAGAGCGTTAGTGCTGCAGAAGCAGTTCATTGACAAGGATTATACTGGGTGGTTTGCCATTGCCTTCGCAGCGTTGTTTGTCCATGCTCTGTCCTTTTAAATGCTGGGCGTCAAGCAACGAAGCAACACGTGCCATTTTTAAAGTCGTTGGTATGACTTGGCTGGAGTTTGAACCAGTGACCTCCCAGACTCAGAGCGGATGATCCATTATGGCACCGAGTCTGGTTCTTACCAGTGTAGTGGCTGAGACTTGTACTGTGTAAACGGGCCATGACTATTTTCCAAGTTGCCGTACATTATAATGTACAGCATTACTATCACAACTTATTATTATTATGACTAGCAGAGAAGCTGCCCTACAGACGATCTTTTTCCAAGCATGCAACACGTTTTTCTTACACAAACCTTAATGTGAGCGGTGTATAGGCAACAGACCGCTGCCTCAATCACTCCCAAAAATAAAAAATAACCCGAGTTACAGTCACGTCAAAAAGTAAGTACACCCCATGTAAAGTTTTGACTTTTTCAACATATTTCAACGTACAGCTATTTGATCTTCATTTCAACAATATTGATAGATAAAGGTGATATAATATAACAAATATCATGAAACATTCACATTTTGTAGTCCATTGTATAATTTAAATAAACATAAATGCAAATTTCGCATGTGGAAAAAGTAAGTACATACATGTACATTGTACACGTGACTGTGCATACATGAAACAAAAACATACGTACTGCTTTTCTGCATATGTAATACTTCTTGGATATATAGCTCGGATAATTCCAATTACACTGGCCTATAGGCTGACACCAGAGGCGTGAATCCTGAGGCCGATGCATACTCTCGCCTTCACATGGCCCATGATGTCTATTGGCTCCAACCTTTTGATATTTGATGATCCTTTTAACAGTCGTTTCGGTTGTTTTACACCGAATGGAAAGGGAGAGCATGGTAATTGTGAACATGACACTTCCAAACATATCTTCGGTTTACCATCGCATCGAAATGGCAGGCGTATAATTATTTTTCAAGTTACAGTTGTGGGTGGTGTCAGGCCAGCTGTCCAACCAACCAGCTTCACCACTTCGTGATGCAAAGAGTGCCTTAGATGAGGTCCAGAAGCAGCACCTGCAGGGTCTGGTCGTGGAGTCGGTAGGAAACAATCTTTGTCTATTTTCTGCATATTCCTCTTTGGGTGGTGAGATTCAGGTTTGTCTTTCAATCCATCAAATTTAAAGCTGTCAGTTATTTTGACAGAACAACAACAGACGTTTTACGACCATTTCCCCCTTTTTCTGGGGGCTTCGTCGAATGATGGTATTCCTCCATACAGTTCTATCGATTTTGTTAGTTTTGTGCAAACCCAAACATTCCATCTTCCTGACATTTTCAATCCATGTCTTTTTGGATGACCTCTGCTTTCTTTCTTCTACCACGAGCTTTATTTCTTTCTTTACAGCTTCATCTTCTGACCTTCGTTGCACATGACCAAACCGACTAAGTCTTCTCTTCCTAAATTTATTTTTCACTAGTATTGATATATAATCTCTTCCTGATGTCTGAGCTTGGTATTCTTTCTTTCGGAGACAATCCATTCATCCATCGTATCATTCTCATCTCGGTTCCTTCCATTATTTTTGAATCTTCGATCCACAGTACCCACATATCTCTTCCATACATCAATACCAATCTGATACCGGCTTTATAAACGCTACCTTTCACAGATTAAATGGAATGGGTCTGTGCTTAATGATACCACACGCAGTGCCCATAGAAAATCTACACCCCTTTCAAAATTTTCACCTTTTGTTACCTTACAGTCTGGAATTAAATTCCATTAAATCAGACTTTTGCCACCTTTGTTTACACATCGTAACCCACAACTTCCAAGGGAAAAACAAATTCTACAAATTTCAGAAAATTAATCAAAAATACAAAACTAGAATATCTTCGTTGGATAAGTGTCCACCCCCCTTATTATAGCAATTGTAAATTAGCTAAGGTGTAACCATTCACCTTCAGAATCACACACCAAGTTAATTGGCCTCCACCTGTGTTAAATTGTAGTGATTTTGATTATTTCAGAATAAAATCAGCTGTTCCTGTATGTTTCCTCCGCTGGGTAGTGCATTTCACAGCAAAGACTCAACCATGAGCACCAAGGAGCTTTCAAAAGACCTCTGGGATAAAGTTGTGGAAAGGCACATATCGGGGAATGCATATAAACATATTTCAAAGGCCTTGAATACCCCTTGGAGCACAGTCAAGACAATCCTTAGGAATTGGAAGTTGTATGGCACCACCAAGACCCTGTCTATATCAGGCCGTTCCGCCAAACTGGATGACCAAGCAAGAAGGAGACAGATCAGAGAGGCCACCAAGAGGCCTTTATGGCAACTTTGAAAGAGCTACAGGCCTTTGTGGCAAAGAGTGG
This sequence comes from Myxine glutinosa, assembly GCF_964187855.1. Classification (NCBI taxonomy): domain Eukaryota; kingdom Metazoa; phylum Chordata; class Myxini; order Myxiniformes; family Myxinidae; genus Myxine; species Myxine glutinosa. The sequence goes on along the minus strand of NC_136265.1, from coordinate 135,706,362 downwards.
TCACTGTGTGCATGTGACAACAATATCCCAAGCATTCCACAAGTCTAGCCTGTACGTTAGGGTTGCAAGAAGGAAGTCATTACTCAAAAAGCCCATCTTGATTCCCATTTGAGGTATGCAAAAACCACTCCAAAGATTCTGAAGCCATGTGGCAAAAGTTTTGTGGTCTGACGAAACCAAGGTGGACGTTTTTGGCCTAAATGCAAAACGTTACATTTGGCACAAACCCAACACAGCACATCACCCAAAGAACACCATCCCTACTGTGAAAGCATGATGGTGGCAGCATCATGTTATGGGGATGTTTCTCATCAGCAGGGACGAGGGAACTTGTCAGGATAGAAGGGAAAATGGATGGAGCAAGATACAGAAAAATCCTAGAGGAAAACTTGCTGCCCTCTCCAAGAAAGCTGAAAATGAGATGGAAGTTTACATTTCAGCATGACATCGACCCAAAGCACACAGCCAAAGCTACACTGGAGTGGCTAAGGAACAAAAAGAAAAATGTCCTTGAGTGGCCCAGTCAAGCCCCGACCTAAATCCAATGGAAAATCTGTGGCAGGACTGGAAGATTTGTGTCCATCAACCTTCTCCACGCAACTTAACTGAGCTAGAACAGTTTTGTACAGAAGAATGGGCAAATATTTCCCAATCATGGTGTACAAAGTTGGTAGAGACCTATCCCAACAGACTCACAGGTGCAATTACTGTCAAAGGTACTTGCACCAAGTATTAACTCAGGGGGGTGGACACTTATCCAACCAAGCTATTCTAGTTTTGTATGTTTAATTAATTTTCTGAAATTTGTAGAATGTGTTTTTCATTTGGAAGTTGTGGGTTATGATGTGTAAATAAAGGTAGAAAAAAGTCTGATTTGATACAATTTAATTCCAGGCTGTAAGGCAACACAAAGTGAAAATTTTGAAAGGGGGTGTAGCCTTTGTATAGGGACTGTAGTTTGTCTCCACTTATTACATGCTGACTTTATTATCCCGCGCACACGAAGCGAAAAGCGGAGTTGAGCAATTGGTTCACATCTGTCTGTCCGTCCGTCCATCTACGAACGTCAGTTTATGATGGAGGAACAACTTAATTTCAATTGAATGTTATATTTTCAACACAAATCGGAAAACGAACCTGCAGTTTAGCAGTACTTTGGCTCTGAATTTGTCCCGATCACACATGCGCAGAGAGGAGATTTTTTTTTTTTTACTCTGCGTGGCAGTCATACAAAATTGAAAATCATTCCAAACTGGAAACGGACTGTTTTTAAGGATGTTATGAAGGACACAAACAACAGGCATGGAGAACAAATGTAACATTTTGATAAGGGAGGGTATACGACACTGCATCAACAGCTGTAAATTCCAAATTATTTTTTGTTTCGACCTTTAAAAGGAAGGCGGCAGGGGCGGCAGGAAGGGCATCCGGCCATAAAACATTGCTTCAAAAAGGGGACCACGGTGCCCGAAAAAGGCTAACCCCTGCTCTGCGGGGAAAAATGGCCTCTAAAGGTGGTTCTTATTTTTTCTTTAAAATCATTTTATTTCAATTGAATTATGAACTTAACACCGTGTGGGGTAATGTGTTCTATGAACTCTCTAATTCCTGATTCCACAGCTAATTCTGCTTCTCCTGATACTTCTGTCATGTCTCCAAGGTTACAAAAACTTTTTACGGTTTGTGAATTAAATGCTGATCGTTTTCTTTTCTGCAGACTGACACAAAATTCCACTTCCACAAAGTATAAAGTGTTAAAGCCATTGTATGCTCGACATTCACAATCCAATGTTTTTTTATCGCAGTGCTTGGATAGTCTTGGACACACCGATCTAGAGAAGGTTGTCTTCCCGAGTCGAGATGCCTCCACATTTGGGTTCCTTGAAAGGAGAAATATAATGGTTGCAAGAGCTCTGGGCCTTTGCTTCCTTGGTTGCAAGAGTTCTGAGCCTTTGCTTCCTCAGTTGCAGGAGTTCAAGAGTTCTGGGCCTTTGCTTCCTCAGTTGCAAGAGTTCAAGAGTTTTGGCCTTTTGCTTCCTTGGTTGCAAGAGTTCAAGAGTTTGTGCCTTTGCTACCTCGGGTGCAAGAGCTCAAGAATGTCGGGCCTTTGCTGCCTCGTGTGCAAGAGTTCAAGGGTTTTAGGCCTTTGCTGCCTCGCGTGCAAGAGTTCAAGAGTTTTAGGCCTTTGCTTCCTTGGTTGCAAGAGTTCAAGAGTTCTGAGCCTTTGCTTCCTCAGTTTCAAGAGTTCACAAGAGTTTTGGGCCTTTGCTTCCTCGGTTGCAAGAGTTCAAGAGTTCTGAGCCTTTGCTTCCTCAATTGCAGGAGTTCAAGAGTTTTGGGCCTTTGCTGCCTCGGGCACAAGAGTTCAAGAGTTTTGGGCCTTTGCTGCCTCGGGGTGCAAAAGTTCAAGAGTTTTGGGCCTTTGCTGCCTCGGGTGCAAGTGTTCAAGAATTTTGGGACTTTGCTGCCTCTTGTTGAAGAGTTCAAGAGTTTTAGGCCTTTGCTGCCTTGTGTGCAAGAGTTCAAGAGTTTTCGGCCTTTGCTTCCTTGGTTGCAAGAGTCCAAGAGTTTTGAGCCTTTGCTTCCTCGGTTGCAAGAGTTCAGGGCCTTTGCTTCCTCGGTTGCAAGAGTTCAAGAGTATTGGGCCTTTGCTTCCTCGGTTTCAAGTTTTGGGCCTTTGCTTCCTTGGGTGCAAGAGTTCAAGAGTTTTGGGGCCTTTGCTGCCTCGGGTGCAAAAGTTCAAGAGTTTTGGGCCTTTGCTTCCTTGGGTGCAAGAGTTCAAGAGTTTTTGGGCCTTTGCTGCCTCGGGTGCAAAAGTTCAAGAGTTTTGGACCTTTGCTTCCTCAATTGCAGTAGTTCAAGAGTTTTGGGCCTTTGCTGCCTCCGGTGCAAAAGTTCAAGAGTTTTGGGCCTTTGCTGCCTCAGGTGCAAGAGTTCAAGAGTTTTGGGCCTTTGCTACCTCGGGTGCAAGAGTTCTGAGCCTTTGCTTCCTCAATTGCAGTAGTTCAAGAGTTTTGGGCCTTTGCTGCCTCCGGTGCAAAAGTTCAAGAGTTTTGGGCCTTTGCTGACTCGGGTGCAAGAGTTCAAGAGTTTTGGGCCTTTCCTGCCTCGGGTGCAAGAGTTCAAGAGTTCTGAGCCTTTGCTTCCTCCGGTGCAAAAGTTCAAGAGTTTTTTGTCTTTGCTGGCTCGGGTGCAAATGTTCAAGAGTTTTTTGGGCCTTTCCTGCCTCGGGTGCAAGAGTTCAAGAGTTCTGAGCCTTTGCTTCCTCCGGTGCAAAAGTTCAAGAGTTTTTTGTCTTTGCTGCCTCGGGTGCAAGAGTTCAAGAGTTTTGGGCCTTTCCTGCCTCGGGTGCAAGAGTTCAAGAGTTCTGAGCGTTTGCTTCCTCAATTGCAGGAGTTCAAGAGTTTTTTGCCTTTGCTGGCTTGGGTTCAAGAGGTTTGGGCCTTTGCTGCCCGGGTGCAAGAGTTCAAGAGTTCTGAGCCTTTGCTTCCTCAATTGCAGGAGTTCAAGAGTTTTTTGCCTTTGCTGCCTCGGGTGTAAAAGTTCAAGAGTTTTGGGCCTTTGCTGCCTCGGGTGTAAAAGTTCAAGAGTTTTGGGCCTTTGCTGCCTCGGGTGCAAAAGTTCAAGAGTTTTGGGCCTTTGCTGCCTCGTGTGCAAAAGTTCAAGAGTTGTAGGCCTTTTCTGCCTCAGGTGTGTATACTCTGTAATATAGTGGACCGCTTCTTGAGAAATAGATGATGAAAGACCAGCCAACCGCATCATTGTGTTGTAACCTCGTCAGGCATCCAGGGTAAGAGCTAAGGTCCATTGGCTAAGTCTTTTCACTCATGACTTGCAGTGGTAGAACAATGATGATGATAATTATTATTCCCATGAGTGATTCGTTGAATAATTGTGTTCGGATATGCAAGTAGTATCGAATATCATTGTCATTTTTATTCCTCCACCAGCGAAGTCGCCAGAGGCATTATGTTTTCGGGTTGTCCGTCCGTCCGTCCGTCCGTAAGTGCATCTGTTCGTCCGTTCGTGGTCGTTGTTTGGTACCGTGATAACTTAAGAACAGCTGAAGGGATCTAGGTCAAACTTGGTACAAGTACATATAATGATGTAAAGATAAACGGATTAGATTATGGGGTCAAGAGGTCATAGGTCAGACACCCCTGTTAGGTATAAATGGTGTTCATGGGATAACTTGTGACCAGTGATGGGATTTTGAACAAACTTGGTGTCGGCATATATTATGATGCAAAGATGAACTGATTAGATTTTGGTGTCAAAGGTCAACGGTCAGAGGTCATGCTCCGTAAAAATGTCATACTTGAGAACAGCTGAATGGATTCAAATCAAACTTGGTACATGTATGTATAATGATGTAATAATGTGGGCGGAGGCATGTCAGTTGACGTCGCAACATCACAGAGTGTCGTTTCTAGTTTTTTAATCAGTTATTATACTATACGCTGAATCGTGACTGTGCGTGCCTTACTTCGCCATCACTTTCTACGTTTTGGCTTTTTCGTCTTCATCTATCCTTTATTTTATTTTCATTTTTACCTCCGCTACCAAAGGTGGATGGAGGTTTTGTTTTTACCCCTGTCTGTCTGTCTGTCTGTCTGTTTGTTTTTTGTGAACAAAATATCTCAAAAAGTTGTGGACGGATTCTGACGAAATTTGGCGGAGATGTAGCGAATGTGACATGGATGAAATTATTAGATTTTGATGAAGATCAAATTTAACAAATCAAATGGATTCGGATTCGGCTAGTAGAAATTTTAAAGTGATACTTCACCATTGGGAGATCGGGCCAAAAACGATACAAAGCAGAATATCTCAAACAGTTGTGGACGAATGATTTTGATTAAATGTGATTCTGTATTGTGATTTTCTGGTCTAAACTGTTCACCTGGCGGAGGTATGCTCTCGACTGAGTGCCGTTCTAGTTTTGAGATGACTTTATATATATCTTTATATATATAAAGTATATATCTTTATATTTATATATATCTTCTTTATATATATCTTCTGATGACAAGTTTGTCCTGCTGCTGATGGAGTGCCCCCTGTATGTTCGAGCAGGAATTTGGAATTTGTTCAGGGTGCCGGCGATAACTCACCTACTCTTCACAATTAACACCGTGGGATCTTTAATGTCCACCGACTAATGCTACTAGACCAGTTTAAAAATACAAAACTAGATTGGATGCCCAGTTTAACATCCATCCGTGGGACGGCACATTGACACATTGATGCTTTGCTTTGCTTATTACTCCCACTAGTATATATTTATAGGGAGTAATGCATTCGTGTGTGTGTGTGTGTGTGTGTGTGTGTGTGTGTGTGTGTGTGTGTGTGTGTGTGTGTGTGTGTGTGTTTTCGTGTGTGTGTGAACAAGATATCTGGAAAAGTTCTGAACGGATTTGGATGAAAGTTGGTGGGATGATTGCCCTTGGGATAAGGAGGAATTGATTAGTTTTTGGTGAAGCTCAGGATATTATTCTGGATCCAGGAATTTTTTGAAGGATTTTTTTACCATTGGAAGATAGGGCTCATTTTTTTAAACATTATCTTCTATAAATTCTATATTTAACATTGTGATATGAAAATAGTTTTCATATTTGTTGTAAATGTAGTTTAAACTCGTGGTTATCCGTTAGGGAGGTGTATTTTGTTAGCAGCGTCGTCTTCAAGGTTCTTCTTTTTTTTTCCAATAAAGACATATTCTGTCATTTTAAAACCACCAAAGTGTGTATTAGGTTCCCCGTTTCATAAAATGTATCGTTTGATACGTATAATGCTTTAAAGCTGTTTTTTTTTTTTTTTTTTCCTACCTCAGAAGAGATATCAACATTTACCTCGGCGAATGTCAATCGCGGTGTCAGTATTTGATGAACTTATAAAGACTTAGGTGAGTTATAAGTGTGACCAGCATGTGCACGGGATTCTTCCCAGAAGAACGAGTGGTCGCATTAGCTTGTACGACTTAAAATGAGCGAGTTTTGTTTTGACGTTTGGGCCAGTTTTACATGTTGTATCCCTAAGGAATGAAACGAACGTTTTTCTGGCTTACAATTTTATTTGAAGTCACACATGCCTCAAAATACACTCACTTATATAGAATTGAACGCTGAATCCGAAAATGTAAGTGAAATTGCCTTGTTTTTTTTTTAACATTATCTTCTATATATTCTAAATATATATCTGTGCAGTGTCTGTCTTGTGTTGTCACTGAACTACTCCCTCAAACTTTTGTGAAATCGTACTATTCCAACTTGACCCACGGCGGGAGTATGCGCTCTGCTGAGTGGCGTCCTAGTTTTGCTTTGCTTTTCCCAGCAGGATGCTGGGTCTCGATTCAAATCCAGGCTAGACAGATTCAGGGTGAGTGTGCGTACCTCGAGGCCATCCTGCCAGTCCTGAACTACTAGCACGTGGTGAGGGTTAAGTCTAGGTCTGCTTGGTGGCCTGTCCGAAGGCAAGTTCAGTGCTGCCAATGTTATGTTGTGGTAAGGAATGCACCTGGTGGTCTGGCATTGCCTTCTTGGTGGTAGTCATGGCAAGATATGGAATTTGTTTAGGGTGTCAACATACAATGGCCTACTCTTTGTGAAAGACACCGTGGGATCTTTAAGATCCATCAGCGGTGGCAGATGTGACTCCCAGCTTAACGCCCCACCCGACGGATGACGTATACTTATCGATGCAACACCCTGCTGCCCAACATTGAGGAGTGGGGGCGGTTTATAGTCGAATTGGGAGGTGAACTTTGTTAGCTCTTAAAGGAGCCTCGACCTTGTATACAAAAAAAAACCAAAAAAAAAACTATCAGACGGCTCAAAGGTGAGTGCGCATACCTGTGATCTATCCTGTTTCGCCCAAAGGTCACGTCTGCCCGTGTGATTCGAGTGCAGATTTCTCTTGAATGATGTGATACATTCCCATCAATCCATCCTACATCTGCTTCATTGTCTCCTCATCCCGGCTTCTTGGATGAAGATTCCTTTATGTGGCCAAGTGTTTTCACGAAAGCGAAGCATCATTTTACAGACGTTGTCTTCAAAAGCTCCCGATCCTTGTGCTCTTCAGTACCTCTTATCAAAGTGGATTTAATATCGATGCAATTGGTTGTTTGTTTTTTTAACTTGTGCCCTCCTTTGGCAGGTTCGAGTCACATGCATCACATGTACGGCCACACACAAACCCTGTCTTCTTGTCAACAAAATTCTTCCAGAACTTTCACATTGCAATGTAGCACAGAATAAATATGATTTTCTCTGCAACCGTTGGTCCGATTGACAGGAAATTTTCACCACAGGTGCAACTCCTCCTGTAGAATAAAAAAAAGAAGATAATTATGATGTCATCATAATTGTCCGAATCCGTCCCCAACTTTTTGAGATATCTTGTTTACAAACAGACAGACAGGGGTGAAAACATAACCTCCATCCACCTTCAGTGGCGTCGGTAAATATAATTTTTGATTGGATGTACCGTACTCTTTACCGAGCATTGGTGCTGCTGAAGCGGTTTCTTGGCAAGTGATATACTGGGTGGTTTGCTATTATCTTCCCAGGGTTGTTTGACCGTGCTCTATCTAATTTCTGAGCATCAAGCAAGGATGCAGCACAGACAATATTATTAGTCTATGTTATGACTCAGCCGAGGGTTTCAGCCAGCGACGTCCCAGACTCGCTAACCATCAGAGACTCACCAACTAACAACCACAGAGTATGGAATATTTCGGGAGTTTGACAGGAATGTCATTTGACAGCATAATGGCAGGGACTATGGAAATTCCTCGGGGTCTTTTGGGGATTTTGAGCCTAAAGGGTATTTGAGGTCTAAAGGCTTTTTGGGGGAGGGGGGGGGGGGACCTCTGGGTCTTTTGGGTCTTTGGCATCTATAGGGGTATTTTGGGTCTTTGGCATCTATAAGGGTATTTTGGGTATTTGGGGTCGTTAAGGGTCTCCGTTTTCTGTTGTGTCTTTTAGGTTGTGTGGGTCTTTTGGTTTAAGGATCATTTGTATCGTCAGGGTATTTTGGGTCTTCAGTGTCTTTAAGGGTCTTCGGAGTCGTCGGGTATTTTAGGTCCTCTGGGTCTTTTGGGTCCTCGAGGTCTTTTGGGTCCTCTGGGTGTTTTAGGTCCTCTGGGTCTTGTGGATGGCTTTGCCAGTTGGGAGGGTGAATGTGACACCTGCCAGGACCAAAAACAACACCTGGCAAAGGGCGGATGAGCTCCCATAGGTAGCAAACAGCCATCCAGTGAGGCGATGGTGTCTCCTAAAAAAAACACCCATCCGGTTTGGACCTGTTCAAGTCATACCAAAGACTTAAAAATGGTACGTGCTGCTTCCTTGCTTGAAAAGGATAAAGCATGGACAATCCCCATCGGTTGGCATCCATGGGGAGGAGGAAATTCCTCTTGAGGAATTGTCCCGCTGAGTACGGTGAGAAAAAGCGGTGCCATTGTTATGATGTTGCTGGTACCCAGAGTATCCCAGGAAGTGATGTAAGTGACGGCACTTCCCCCAAGCTCAGTGGTGTGTGTGTGTGTGTGTGTGTGTGTGTGTGTGTGTGTGTGTGTGTGTGTGTGTGTGTGTGTGTGTGTGTGTGTGTGTGTGTGTGTGTGTGTGGTCAGTCAGCTCTAATACGAGCCTTATCCCAAGTATAAAAGTATATACATATCTGTGGAAGCCATTACATCACATTATTTCATCGCACTACATGGGACGTAACTGTGGAAGTAATTTATGGATGGTATCAAGTGTTTAAGTTGTTAACTGTGTGTAAGTGTGTTACATTCGCACTAAATATAAGTTTGCATGAGTCATTTTTCTGAGTACTGGTTCTGTGAGTAACTCGAGTTAGTAAGCCAAATGTGAAAATGACTGCACTATTTTGCGGCCAACTTTGGATATCTTTCAAAAGCATGCGATAAACATCGCCAACAATCATTTTGCATTTAGGATATTTGAGTTTGAGACAAAAGAAACCTCGAAAACATTGTTTGCCATCAGAATGAATCGCCCTTTGAGTACCTGATCCTGACGGCTGTTGGAGGCTGTGGAATTTATGTTGTATTTTTTTTTCTTCATTTTTTAAACTTTTGCATGTAAAGTCGAGGCTTATGGAATAGCAGGAATACATAACGTAACTGTGGAAGTTATGTGACTGTGGGAAGAAACTACTAGTACCACTAACCCGTATACCCAGCTAAGGGATGCAGCGACTCCTTTAGGGTTGACTCTTTTGCACTTCATTCCCTTGGGACAGGGGGAACATGAGGTTCGGGCAGGAATTTGCAATTTGTTCAGGGCGCTGGCGTTTGCACCGACTCTTCACGAAGGACATCGTGGGAACTTTAACATCCACCAACAGGATGACAATTTACAGCTGGGTCGGGAATCGAACCCAGGATAGACAGTTTTGAGGCGAGTGAGGGAAGAAAGGCAACCTATAATAAGGGGTCAACTGGTGGACTTAGCCAGCAAAGAAAAGAATGAGGAAATGAAGGAAGGAGGGGAGGGAGATTGTAATCCGTGAGTATGAACTTGGATAGGGAAGTGTTGATGGGGGATAGGTCTGACCGGATGGCGCAGAGGTAACGCACTTACCTTTGAGCTCACTGTTTTGAGTTTGAGGCCCGATCAGATTATGAACTTAGGACTGGTGTGTCACAACAAAGCATTCTACCACAAAATACGCCTTCTCTCAGATGCATGTCCATCTGCTTGGGCTAGATGGTGTTCATCTACTTGGTGCTAACTGTTATCCCAGTTGTCCTATCTGCTCGGGTTAGCTGCTGGCCGTTAAGGATCCCGTGGTGTCTTTCTCGAAGAGTAGGCGAGCTATTGCCAGCACCCTGAGCAAATTACAAATTCCTGCCTTGACCCCCACTGGGAAGGCAAAGGTAAACCACCTAGTGTAATCCTTGGTGTGGGGCTGCTTTGGCAGCACTGAACCTGTCTTCGGGTAAGAGCACCACAGAGAGATATGTGGGTACAAAATATCACAGGTAGAGATGGATGGAAACATGAGATACTGGTGTACCGCTACCTTGCAGCTCTGCAGGGAATAGTGGAATTGCACCTCTTCAGTAATGTGGTTCCACATTTGGGAGAAAAGGAGTGAAGGTGTAAGTCTGAATTTTGAGAATTTTCTGAGAAAGTCTGAACTTTGGGAGTTTGACAAGGAGTTGCTGGATGAATGCATTCATTCTGGAGGAGCTGGGGAGATGTTCAAGGTTTGAAGAGCAGAGGGAGCAAGAACGGAATAGAAGTGGTAGAAAACAGTGAAGTGACATACCTCTTTGTCATGGAAGAATAGGCCTTGTGCTATAGCTTCTTCATCAGAAATGAGAATATTGTTGAGAGTTTTGGATTCCACAGCATTCTGGAAAAAGACATGAGCAGCGGGAGCACCGGTCCCATAGGAGTAAGCAGTACTCCATTGAACCTAGAGACAAAGGCCTCGTCGGTCTGGAGAAGTTTACATGTGTAAAGGAGCGACTGAGGATGCCCATTCTGTGGCTGGTCTTGGAGGCCATCTTGGATATATTGGTCTGTCCATGATGGTGTGGTCCATAATCTCAGTAGACCGAACCTCTTCCAGTGCCTTATAGTGGAAATATTCCCATGAGTTTATTGAGAGGGTCATACGAAGAGACAGAGCGACACTATGAGGTTTCCTCGGATTCGACGACGGTTGAGTACCAACCCAACTTGGATCGGAAACCTCCATGATGATGGACGGCGGGATAGCGCGTTGGGTTGTGTGCTCATCTTTATGACGGTTACGGATTTTCTGACGAGTCGAATCCAAATAAAACTGCTCTACTATTGTATTGCCAGCAGGGGGTGCTGTGATTAGAAATGCCTTATCCTTGTCATGTGGCTCTCAAAGCTGGCTCTCCCGTCTGTGTCCAGGTTGTGGATGTTGAAGATGTCGGAGTATTGTTTGAAAGTCGTTGTGCATGGTACCATGTCTACCTCGGCCCTGTCTGTGTTTTCCACGCATTTTCTTCACGAAGGATTGTTCTCGATTTTAATTCACCTCCTTATTTGTATTTATTTATTTTCTTTTAAAATGTTCTTTCGCAAATTAAGTGTACAAAATTTTTCCATCTTGCACCAGTTTGTTCTTGAGATACGTCTCACTGATAACACTATTTGGTGACTCATTTGTGTATCGTGTCACACTCCATGGAAATTTAACGATTATAAAAATGTTCAATTTATGAGGAGTTTCTACCAAGAATGCCATTTTTAAGGGTTTGTGTGGTTTTTTTTTTTTTGGTAGAACAAGGCTCGTGGAAGAGCTACAACCCAATGGATCAGGACACAACAGGAGAGAGAGAGAGAGAGAGAGAAAGAGAAAGAGAAAGAGAAAGAGAAAGAAAGAAAGAAAGAAAGAAAGACACAAAGAAAAAAAAAACCAACATCAAGGCTGAGGAACAAAATAGATGGAGATGGATAAACAAGGGATGCGGGTAAGAATGAGTAGGGGAAGATGCAGGGGGTGGACGAAATGGATACGAACCAAACTCTCAGGAAGGGAAAACTGGACATTTGTGGGGGGGGGGGGGGGGGGTTGTAGACATCAAACTGGACATTTGGGAGTGTAGGTGGTTAAACGGGGGTAGAAAAGATCATGGTTTTGGTTTTGGATCAGGGATGCTCTGAGATGGTGGTGAACAGCTGTCTTGAAGACCTCGAAGGAAAAATGAGATTGAGGACATGGAAGTTGGTTCCAAAGGCGGGGGAAAAGAGGAATGAATGAGTGGAGGTGAGCATTGTTCTTGGATTTAGGTAGGAACAGAGTCTGACTTCAAACAGAGAACAGACTTCAAACCGGAAGGGGTTTGATGGTGGACCGTGTGTGCCCTACAGAAATCTGGGGGGAGGAGGGAGAACAAAGTATGGAAAGAGTAGTGTGCAAGAACAGAAAGGAGGTGGGAGAAGACAGAGACCACCGACCTGTCTGCGATGGTGAAGACTCGGCTTCATCGCGAGATCATCGAGATTCCAATAATCTTGAAGGCCTTGGTTTCCATGGCGTCAAGCTGAGCAAGGCGTGAGGCAGGGGCACCAGCCCAGAGGGGAGAGCAGTACTCCATCAAGCCGTGGATGAAGGCCTTGTCGGTAGAAACTTTGATTACAAACGATTTGTGCGACAGGAGAAATTTCAGTTAATTGACGCACTGATATATTTTACGCTTGATGAAAAAATGATTTGAGTTGTTCAGTTATTCATACTTGCTCTATCTATATAATAATAGCGTAAGGACTCGACTTTGTTATCCCTTTTACGCCGCACCCAGTGACCCGATGCCCACGGCACTAATGGATTTACGATCTACGAACCGCGCTCTTTGTTTATCATGTACACTGTACAGCCATACTCAAAAAATCTGAATTAGCCGACGTTCGGGCCCAAAAGCATCCGATTAACTGCCGATACGACGCCATCGTATTGGCGTCTGCTGGGCGAAGGCGAAGCAAGCCGTCCGCTGATTGGACAGGCGAAGGCGAAAGCAAGCCGTCCACCGAGTGGACAATCCAGAGCATGCATTTGTGCCGGTGTCGGCGATCGTTGTTCATATACGCACTCTTCATTCTCATCTTTCTTCCTAACTCTTACTCGGACAAGCAAATCCCCTATGCCATCCATAATGGTACACTCTATCCATACACCACATCCTCCCTTCCATGGATGTTCCATGGGTTTCGGCTCGTCTTTATTATAGATCATCATCAGACTCCTTACCAAGCGTCGACAGTGCCGAAGCAATCTCGTGGCACATGTTGTACCGGGTGGTTTTCCGTTGTCTTCCCAGCAGTCATTATGGGCATGAATTTGTAATTTGTTCAGGGTGCCGGTGATAACTCTGTTCCTCTTTGCGCAATGCATTCTGGGGTCTTGAATAACTACCAACAGCTGCTGGCACATGGGTCCTCTGGCTTAACCTCCATCCAAGGGACGGCACACATATTGATTGATGCCTCGCCCCCCTGCCTGCGAAACACCAGGATGGCTGTTTATAGTTGGGTCAGATTCAAACCCAGGTGAGACGGCTAAGTGTTGAGTGCGCATGTGTACCTCCCAGCTATCCTGGCAGCCCATAATGTTTTATTATACAACTATTGTTAACCACCTGTTGTTAACCACCTGTTGTTAATCACTTGTTAACCAACTTGTTAACCACCTGATTTTAACCACCTGTTAATCACCTGTTAACCAACTGTTATTAAGCACCTGTTGTTAACCACATGTTAACCACCTGTTGTTAACCACCTGTTGTTAACCACCTGTTGTTAACCACCTGTTAACCACCTGTTATCTACCTGTTAACCACCTGCTTTTAACCACCTGCTTTTAACCACCTGCTTTTAACCACCTGCTTTTAACCACCTGCTTTTAACCACCTGCTTTTAACCACCTGTTATCCACCTGTTAACCACCTGTTGTTAATCACTTGTTAACCAACTGTTGTTAACCACCTGCTTTTAACCACTTGTTGTTAATCACCTGTTAACCAACTGTTGTTAACCACCTGTTAACCACCTGTTAACCACATGTTGTTATCCACCTGTTAACCATCTGCTTTTAACCACCTGTTAAGCACCTGTTAACCAACTGTTGTTAACCACATGTTAACCACCTGTTGTTAGCTACCTGTTAACCAAATGTTGTTAACCAACTGTTGTTAACCAACTGTTAACCAACTGTTGTTAACCACCTGTTAGCCAACTGTTGTTAAACAATTATTGTTAACGAACTATTGTTAAACAATTCTTGTTAACGAACTATTGTTAAACAATTCTTGTTAACCAACTGTTGTGGTTTTAACAATTAAAAGAGCTCGCCTCGAAGCTGCTAGCCTAAGTTTGAATCCCGACCGAGGTATAAACTGTCATCCTGATGTTTCACGATAAAGACACCTTGATGATGATGCAGGATGATTCATCAATGTGTGTGCCGTCCCTCGGATGGACCTTAAACGGGCGTCCCATCTGCTGGCATTCTCTGATGGACCTGAAAGATCACATTGTGTCCTTCGTGAGGAGTAGGCGAGTTTTCTCCTACTGTTTGCTCTTTTCCTCCCTTTTTATTTTTTCCATCCTTTTTCTGTTTCATAACTTTGCTTAGTTTTATCATATGCTTCCTCTTTCGTTTTATTTCTACTTAGTTTTTCACTGTTTCCTTTTACATTTCATACTGTATTTAATTTCCTCTTTCGGCCATCAACTCTCATGTTTCTTTTTTTGTTAATTTTTCTTTTTTCCCCTTCCTCTTTCATTCAGTTCTGGAAATATACTTTTCCCTTGTTGGATACAGATGTTTGGAAAAAACAAAAAGGTCAGTGTGTAACACTTCACCACCTTCAGGTCAGAAATTAAGATGTTAACTACTAATTCTACTTCGGGCCACCATTGAACTCACCACCTTCTTGCGGGGTCGGCTGGCCCGTTTCGCAGAAGCCTTTCACGAACGGCTGGCCAGGCCTGCTGGTCAAAGGAGGATGATTTTGTCAGGAAATTTGTCATTTGCTCAGGGTGCTGGCAATAAATTTGCCTACTCCTTGCGAAAGACGCGGTGGGATCTTTGACGTCCCCCGGTATTCTTTTTTCTTTTCTGTCTACAGAGTCGAGGCTCGGGGAAGAGTTAACTCTGAACACTGAACGGAGAACACTGAACTGAGAACACTGAAAAGTTTAACCTTTGAACACATTGTGAGGGGGGAAGCAACAGCGGAGTTGAAGGATAAAATATAGGGAGACTTAGACACATAAGGGAAGTGGGGAGGAAAGTGGGGTAGAGGAGGACACATGGGGTGGACAAGATGGATACTTGAAACTTGGAAGGAGGTGGACTTGTTGGGGTGAGGAGGAGGAGGTAAGGGGTGTTAACGAAGGTAGAAAAGATCATGGGTTTGGATTGGGGATGATCTGAGAATGAATGCTAGGAGATGAGACACCCGGCTTAACGTCCATCTGAGAGACGGCTCTGCCTGTGAAGCACCAATCTGACCGTTCATAGTCTGGGCGGGAATGAACCCCAAAAGAACAACCTGATGTAGATGTAGTACTACTACTACTACTACTACTACTACTACTACTACTACTACTACTACTACTACTACCACTACCACTACTGCTACACCATCCTGTTGAACCAATTTGGTTCATCCCAATTAAGTAATTCCTCGCAATTCTCACCAACTCTGTTTTAATTGTATTTGTAATTTCCCTCCGTGTTCCATTTTGTCTGTTTAGCCGAAGGGTGTGTGTGCTCGAGGAGCGGCTGTTTAACTTTCATTCCTTTCACGATATTCTACATAACTACAGCATTGCAGGCCTTCTTGGTGAATTATATCAGTCTGTTCATGTCCCAAGTATTCGCCTTACGCCGGCTATGCCTGGCTATGATGTGGGAGGGAGAGATGTGGGGTGGGGTGCGGTTGGGGTTGGGGGTGAGGGTGGGGGAAGTTGCATTAGGAGGAAGAGGGTAAGCAGACACATTTTGAGAATGAAATAGTTTTTGCCACACACTCACACGGGATGTGAAAACTGCAATGTGGGTTGAGTGGGGAAAGTATCAAAGCAATGCATTTGGGGAAATAAAAGTCGAGCATTGCATTCGGGAGATGAAGTCTGGGTTGACGCATTTATTTGGTGTTTTCAATTCCGAACATTCAACTCATGGTGCAATCCCATGTTCACAGGCAATCCCAGGTTCAAATCCCATATCCTGTTTTGATTTTTTTGTTATTACCTTCCAAAATCGTTTTATTTCTCTTTACAGGAGCGAGGCTCGTGGAAGAGCAATGTGGAACTGACAGTGGGAAAACATCAAGGGAATGAACGAGCATGGGAAGAGGAGAGGGAGGAGGAGAGGAAACACTGAAAATAGTGAATAAAATGTTTGGGTTACCAAAGGTTCATGAGGGTAAAAAATATCATGGGTCAGAATTTGGGATGACAAGATATGCCGGTGCACTACTTGCTTGTAGTCCTGGGGTGGCGGAGGGGAGGGGATGGAGAAGGGTGAGGCAGAACAGCTTCTGAAAGGTGGTTCCATAGATGGTAAAAATGAGGAATAAATGAGTGGAGGTACGCAGTCAGCCTGGATTTTGGTAGTTTAACGAGGCGGAGGTTACGGGAATACCATGTGCATCCTGGAGTTGCTGTGAGGTGTGAGAGGGGTCAGAGGACTGGGAGAGCAGAGGGAGCAATGTTGAAGAAGAGGTGGTTAATAAAAAGAGAGAACCACCTTACCTGTCTGCGATGTGAGAGAAACAGACCTTATGCTTCAACCTCATCACAGTCCAGATTCCAATAATTTTGAGGGCTTTAGATTCCACAGAATCCAGGAGAGACGGATGTGATGCTGCCGTGCCAACCCATAGAGAAGAGCATTACTCCATTGAACTATGGACGTTGGCATCGTAGACTTGAGTGATTCTGATTTTCCAAGGACACGCTTGGATCAACGGAGGATGCCTCGATTGCGACTTGTTTTTGTCATTTCACCAACGTTCGCTATCTTTGTCCTGTGTCACAAGCCCATGGAACAGCAAACCTTTGCATTCCACCTATAAGGATCCGTTGACTGGCTTGTTGCGAGCTAATTCCAGGGGACCGCAGAGCGGATATGCCTCCTTACCAACCCGATGTGGCAAGGATGAGCTGACGGTGCTTTAACACCGCTAACGTGATGTCATGTCCTGAGTCAGTCAAAGTACCAAGGGTCGATTTACATTTTCCAAAAGATAGACCTAGCTTTATGGTGGTTATAAATCTATAAAGCCAGGCAATGAATCTACACACTCAAGCAAGATTGTTCTGACATTTTAGGCAATTTGGGACGAATTGAGTGCATAGCAGCGAGGAGATCAAATTCCAATTGCCCAAAAGCGCCAAGATAATCGGATGGGAATCCTCATCTGGCTATACCAAGTACGACACAAAGGCCTAAGCATTGGGTAAATATCGCGTTATGGTGCTAAGCTGGTGGCACACTATGCGTAGACTTCCCATCGAAGCTTACGTTCTGGAGCTTATGAGTGAATGCCCCCCAATTACACCCCCACCTTGTCCCTTCTAGTTTGGCAGCATCAGTGTATATAAATAAACAAAAGTGTTGTGTAAGAGACGCTACCATGTCTTTTCCGTTTTCCTTTGAAATCCTTTGCTATGGACATTGATATGTTAAGGCAGTAGGCCACTGCGCAGCGCTTGGTGAGTTGCCATTGTGGATCAATTTGCTCATAAAGACCACTCCAAATGAAGCTGCTTGCCAATGGCTGTTGGCTAACAAAGCCAGTCAAGCTGAAGAGTTAACTGCGCTGGCCTTATGGTCCATTTTGCTTTAATCGCCGGGGCCTCTCATTGGGAGTTTGTTGGAGTAACGAGGAACCAAGGGGGTATTGATTACTTCAATCGCAAGTAATTCTGTCTTATACATGCCCGGATCTAGTGATGTCATTTTTGTGGAGGAAAATCGTGGTTGTCAAGACGTTTTGCAACCGCATGGGTCTAGTGTCAAGGTAGGTGCACACAGCTTGATGTCTATAATGTGAAAGTGCTTCCCAGAGTTTGAGGAGGCTGTGTGGCTGCGCAGTGGGAAAAAAACAGTAAATGTTCTACATTAGGAGAAGTTGGGAGGGGGAGGGGGGTTAAATATTTTGTAAGACAACTTGTTTGCCCATTATTAATGGGGAAGTCTTTGCTTTATTATTTTTTTAATGGTCCATCTGCCTCCTATTGATTCACGTTCTCCACTTTTGTAAGGAGGTTCATGAACATTTATATGTAGAAACGTCCAACTTCATCTGTTTCTTGTCTATCCGTCGAGCGATGGGCTGTCATTTGAGAGATTTTCTGAATTCATTCTTTTTCCCATCATGATGGACATCCCATCGGCTTTTGCATCATTTTCTGATTCCTGGTGATCATATCTTCAAGTGCTCTTCTGAGCTTCAGGATTACTGCTAGCTGATAGAGTGAAGCATGAAAAGAGTGCATTAATTGAATCATGCCTGGTCCTGGTATTGGTACACCACTTATGATACAAGCCAACCACCAGGGATGGTTCATAATTTTTTTGTTTTGGATGTGAAAGCGAAAGAGACCGCTATGTGTAACTACCATCTGCCCTCCTCCCTTGAACCACGTCATGTCATTCATCAATACAGTTTGATACATACAAATCAGATGAGGTCCATTTTTTCTTGCTGAGACAATTTTACACAGCCTTTTAAGCATCTCAAATTTGTCACGGCCCAGCGAAGAGCTGAACCGCATCCCTTTTCCAGATGGGCCACCACCGGCCGCTGGGAGTCGCTGGGAACGAACCCCATGCTTCGTGCCATGCAGGCCGCCCCCAGCTGTCCCCACTTCCATTGCACTTTGTTGTCGGGCTCTGGAGCTTGGCCGCTTTCCAGCCATGC
This sequence comes from Myxine glutinosa, assembly GCF_964187855.1. NCBI lineage: Eukaryota > Metazoa > Chordata > Myxini > Myxiniformes > Myxinidae > Myxine > Myxine glutinosa. Next base: position 135,687,914 of record NC_136265.1, on the reverse strand, counting down.
CATGGCAACGCTTAAAATGCTTTCGTGGCGAGAGAGACGGTCAGCTTTTTGTGAAGCTGTGTGCGGATACTTACTTGGCGTTCAGCCCCTGGGAAACCTGGAACATTGGATGCTGCCAGGAGTATGGTTTCTCTTTTTCCTCATCATATACAGCTCGGCAGTGTTTGTCATCTCACGGGAGAGACGATAGCTTTGGTTTCCATCACTCCCCAGAGCTTTTTTTTTTGCCCGAATGAAGATCATCGGCTTGGGATTAGTTTAAGAGCTTGGTTGTTGAGGCATGGCAAACTGCTGTCCCTGTGACCACATGTAATTGCTCAAATTGGTTGATGGATGAGATCTTTCGATCGAGCTTTTGTAAGTGCCAGGATCGAGAGGTGCTTGTGGTTGGAAAAACAAAAGCTGCAGATATTGTGCTCTCACTTGGAGAGAGGCTGTGTACATCCTCTTGTCAGCAGAAAATGTTGTGTCACTTCTGAAGTCCAGTGTAGAAAACTTATTCTGTTGTTGGCTGTGTACCGAGCAGTCTGTGTTGCAGTTTGCCACATTCCACAGCTGAGATTCTCAAACACTCACCTGCACGGTATAGGTGCAGATAAGTTGTTCAAGACAAAAGGCCGTTAACATGCTATATTAAGATGTAAAGGATGGTTGTTTCTTGTGTAACCTGCAGGTAACATGTGTGCGTGCGTGTGGCCTCTTTTGTCCCTGTCTTCTTGCTATGTTGGCTCGTCTCCCTCCCTGCATGGGTGCCCCTTCACCTTTCCCTCCACATCCATATAGAGCGTCCACCTTCCCGTGCCAGCCACCCTTTCTTATGTGCGAGTTCCCATTGCTTGAAAACTTCCTTTTGGGTAGCGATTCACTATACTGAACCTGAACAAATATTTGTCTTTCTATCTTTTAAGGATTTTGACGGCTGTCTCTATGTGTGATTAGATTTCAAAAACATTTGAGGTTCAGAACTTTATTTCTTGTTTTGGTGCCAAGCGGTGCTTGTGTTTCGTATGGTTCACCCCCGGTTCACCCCCGTTCCCCCCTCAAAATGATGTTCTCTGCTTTCTTTCTCCAGTATGTATGAGAATCATGGGTGAGATCCACGTGGGCCCAATGTAAGGAAACCACTCATTCCTGCAAGTCTCCATCTTTTACCTGCAACTGGAGCAAATATCTGCACCTTTTAAGATCCAAGAGTGGTTGTCAACGATTTGTGTAAGTTACCCACCCTGTGTTCTTTGCGCTCCACTAACAATCTGTGTCGGTGCATGGTGTGGTTCTCGTCTACATGGTGCGGTTCTACTACAGCTTATGGTACATCGATCCTTTGCAACTACGGCACAAGAAGGAGCTTGTACGAACGACATATTAAATGCAGTTGAGCACCCAGGAGATAACTTACGATGGCCACATCAATAATGTATTTGGGGTCTCAACCCAGAGACCACAACATTGTGAAAGAAGCACTCGGGCCGCGGCACCAAATGGGCCGACCAAAGTTCGCCGTTAGTGAAATCTCCTTTGAACACAATGCAGTTAAACTATTCTGACTTCCTTGTTTGTCCTGTTTATCTTCCTGGAATTGTACATCGGTATGTTTTACATCTATGGCTCGTTCAAGTTCATTTGTTTGATTAATCGGCCAAAGCAATTCTGTAGAATTATGATGCCGCCGGTAATGTGGTTGATTGGGTTGAATGAGGTACGGAGCTTCACTTTGCCTCGCGGTACAATATGTGTTGCGCGGTGTCGAGCAGTGTACAGGTTGCTCTGTAAGCACAGAATTTGAAGCTGATTCGTGTTGGTGAGGATGCCTGAAGGCAGAAACACGTGTCCAAGACCGATGCTTAAAACGCTGAGCTTACACATTTCCCCTTAAGGGTCGCATGCCTTTCTCTCTGGTTCCACTTTGTGTGTAATTCAATTTTCTTTGGTGATAACATCCTTTCTGCCAGGCAGACAAGTTGCCAATTCCCTTCGAGTGAAATTTTACTCGCTATTTAAATGGCAGAAGGTTTCTTCTACTCGTATTTGAATGATGCAAACAGTCTTTCGTATTCGTTCTTTGGTTTAATTTGCATCGGGCGAGTGCATATGCCATCCCACACGGACAGCATACTCAAACTAGAATGGCACTGGGTAGAACGCATACCTCCGCCAGGCTGAACAGTTTATGTTTTGATCCCACTCATAGGCCAGATCTGCTTCGGGACCTGAACCAAAATGTAATCAGCTTCTTCTTGTCACCTACCCAACTAATCCACCACGTTTTGTCATAATCCGTCAACAACTTCTTTGAGATATTTTGCTATATATCGTTTTCTCAATGATGAAGAATCACTTAAATAAATAAATAAATAAATAAAAACATTCTAGTATCCGGATCCGGATCTGGATCTTCACCAAAATCTAATAGTTTCGTCCTTGTCACACACCCAACCTCTCCGCCAAATTTCGTCCGAATCCGTTCACAACTTTTTCAGATATCTTGTTCACAGACAGACAAACAGATAGGGGTGAAAACATAACCTCCATCTAACTTTGGTTGCAGAGGTAACTAGAGGCTTGTACCAATAATAAAAAATTTGAAATATGAATCATAAACCGACAAATTTGACCCCTCATATAAATCGTAGAAGCCCGGTGCGACGATCTTTGAGAAGAGCCATGGTCGAAACGGCAGCATACAGTGAAATGTTCATGTAAATGTGTACCCAAGTGATTGCAGACAAAACGTCTTTTTGGTGAAATTTTGAAATATAGATTATGAAATCTTGGGTTTTGGGGTTTTTGACGGCACTTGGGTTGAATGAAAGGTGTGCTCCGGTTGGAAGGCGGTTTGTAAACCGTTCTTTCAAGATCCACATTTCCAGGAATCTTCGTTGTTTTGCATTTGAGATGCTTTCAGCCCAACGGAGAAACCGGGTTCAACAAGACTGAGCATTTGACAAACCTTGTTGGGTTGGGGTTTATAGATTACAGTACATCTGAGAATGAATGATCTACATTAAAGTAGATCTGCATGCAGACTCACACATTTACCGACAGAGCAGTCACAATAGTCACACATCCTGTTCATTTGGGAACGGGCGAGGCGAATGATTACCAAAATATAACCACAGCGTTAGGACTAAGTAAGGTTCACGTTGGTAAGGGGCAAGGCCGTCTGCACACTTGAGTCCATTGGCTTTCTCAAAAGACATCCTCGGCTTAGAATTCTGGTGAGCTGGTGGTCTTGTGATGCAGGGTAGACATTTAAAACAACTTTGGCAACCCTCATGCAACGTGGCTTTCGCCCATGATATGAGTTGGGCCTGTTCTTGAGCCCCACAGTTGATTCCAAGATATTCGGGGACACTTTTCCCTCGCACGTCTCGTCCACTTATCGATGTTGGACTTTTTTCTGTCTCCCAACAATGCACATGGTCTTATCATGGTCTCTTTATCTGGGAGCAAGTAATCAATAATTCCCAGACTCCTGCGTATGGAGGTTTTGCTGAAATAGGATATTGGCGACCCTCATCAAGGCGCATCGCATTTATTGGTCAGTTTGAGTTACTTAGTTAATATCAATATTAATATTGATAAATCTACTACATTACCAATATATCTGTCAATTAAGCTATTCAAAGGAGTTCCATGGTACAGCCAAGTCTGTTTTATGGTTGCCAACTTATGGTTGTTTGACCGTGCTGAGCGTCGAGTAAGGAAGCAGCACATACCATTTTAAAGTCTTTGGTATGACTCAGCCATGATTCAAACCATTGCCCTCCCAGATTCAGAGGGAACGCTCAAACCATTACACCACCGAGGATAAGTTCACAGTATCAGGGGAGCATTGTAACTGTGCTCGCCAAAGCACCCTGTACTGCATTGTTTTATTTCGATGCCGCTCATTCTGCTACTCACATTTATTAATGGAGTTTGCAGTTTCCTGCTTTTTCTTCAATGGTCCACCTGACTGATTCGCTGCACGTTGTGGGCCCAAATTTCAGCACCACATCCCATTTGGGCAAGACAGCTAGGCCTTCACTTGTTTATCCCTTGATGCCCTCCCTTCAAATTTGATGTCAGGTCTGGCTTTAAGGTCTTCTCCATAGGCCTATAAGACGTTCGTACCAACATGTCCAAGCGTTCACCAGGCACAGGGATACGCCAGTCAAACATGCGCTATTGTTGGCATTTCTGGACTTGTGTCTTGTCGCCTCAGCAAGGTTGACATTGTAGATGACTACCATATGTAGTCATCAGCTTTGAACCTACCTTGATCTCGGTTCTCGGCATCCTCGACTCGTTTCGCGCAAACTGTCCAATCCGTGCTGGCGTCTCCTCTCATCTTTAGGTTGCTCGAGTGAGGTTTCAAGTCAATAAGCTATGTGCCACTTCCTGTCTTTTGACTTTTGTTTTTCTAATACATAATCCAGACCAGTACAAGCATGAAGAGCCAAACATCCGTTTTCTTTGATTTCATTTTTTAAATTTATCCAGAAATGCAATCCAAAAAGTTTTAAGGAGCTTGCAGTACACGTCGTTGCTTTCTTACCGACCAACGCTCATGGTGGCATATCTTGAACCTGCACCGCACGGTATCCAATTACCCGAGACCACACATGTTTGGTTTGTGAATTTAATTATTTTTTTTTTCTTTCAATGTTTTGCCCGCGAGGACAAGACGTGGCCTGACGAGCCTTCTGGGGTAATGTTTCTCAATTAGCCAGTGCATCCCAGCCATTGCTTACGCGTATCGTTGAGACAGCGTGTCCTAATCCTCGGCTCATCCCTAGATGCACCGACAGTGAAATTTTGCACATTGCAATTGAGATTGTATTGGCCGGTGTTGTTGCCACCATAAATAGTGGTGCTCTATGTTGTGGTATGAGATTTCCCTCCGCCATGATAATATGGTGACTAAAGCAGAGCTTTTAGGGAGTAGAGATTGGCTCCAATTCGGACTATGAGCTTTACTCCACACAAAAGGAGAGTGAGAACCATACCATTACCTCCCCCGACGCCCACCCCGCCCCTATCACCACCCCACCGCAAAAAAACTCTTTCCCAGGATGGCTTGAGAGGCTCGTCCAAGGACAATACACTCTTTATTCCAACACAGCCCACGGTCGTGCCATTCCCAGCACCCTTTTCCCTCGAATCCTTCCCCTCCCCACCTCTCTCCTATGCCCTCCTGTGCAGGCCTTTTGTCAGGCATGCAGCTGCACCTTCCCCATTTCGTGTTGCCTGCATTTGGACTCGGGCACAGGGGTTTTTTGCTGCGATTGATAAGAATGCCTTCACAAATGCTTGGAACCAATGGCTAGCGGGTCCAGTTGCATCTTTAGCAGACCTTTAGCAGACCGGTCCTTGGCTCATGCACAATAAGTTGCACACACGACAGTTCATCACTCTGTTCTTTGTTGCACACCGTAGCGTGTTTAAAGATGGATTTGGTAAAGATGGATTTGGCGAGGTGTGTTTGTCCGAGCCGTAATGCCACCTTTAGCCCAGCGTGAGACGGCGTCCGGCTACGCCCAGGGCGTGAGCCAGCTGGGAACGGCAGGAGTCCAGGAATCCGTGATGCCAGGCAGTTTGCCAGCACGAGTGAGCCATTCAGAGTGTGCTGGCTCAACGAGTGACGAGCAGACCTGGTGTGGTTGTGCAGATCAACTGCTCAAACAGCAATATGCGTGTTTGCCCACATGGAGGAAGAGCAAAAATTGAGGAAGGGTGTGTGTGTGCTCGCGTGTTTTTCCTGTAATATAGTTCACATCAATAACTGATGTATATTAACCATGTTTATGGTGTTATATTTCGACCTATCTGGTCAATAACCAGTTTGGAGGAAATTGTCAATGACAGGAAGAAGCCCCCTTACCTGGTGGCCAAAGCAGCTGTCTTTTTTCTTTTCTTTTCTGAGCACCGTTTTAACCTGAGATGTTTCAAATGTTATTGTTGGTTGTAATGTCAGCACCACCATTGACTTGCATTCTAAAAGCCTAGCCTAATCGGAATGTACAATTGGCTCGAGTAGTTTACGCTCTGGGCAATCGCGAGCCAAAATACTTCGACGTTCAAATGTTTTGCGAGGTCTGTGGCTGTTGAGGACTGTGATGTCAGAAAGCTGTTGAGTAGAGGAACATAAGATCTTCCATCATAAGGACGATGACCCCGTTGAGTTGGCATGGGCAAGAGCTTCCCCTCTCCTGTCTCCTCGGTCTTGAGCTGTTCATTTCTGGATGAAATTGACCAGTGACCGCTCTCATAGATATTCCAATAAAGGCCGTTTGAAAACGTACTGCAATTCGTGTTGCCCCCTGTGAGGGTGGAAGACGCCAAGCCACACTGACCGTCTGAGACCGCAACTGCTTGCACGTCTGTTTCTCTGTTATGCGTTGGTCAAGGGATTTATGAAGACCCCCTGAGAATAGATTAAGTGCAGCTCCACATTGGATTTTTTTTTTTTTTTACCAGGCCGTCATGGTACAACCCAAGTGTATGCTGAGCATTTGATTGTGGGTGCATTGTACATGCCAATAAGCAATGACATCACCTCCATCTACAACATTGTGGACCTTTTACAAACGCTTAATTCCACCTCCGCATGCTTGCGCTCTTCCAAGTTATCCATCGTGGCACGGCTTCCAGTGGAAACTTGGCAATCAGCGGTGCAGCACGCAGTCTGCTTCAGAGAAAGATGCGAAAGACACTATTGATCTACCATGACCACCCGGGTTCATCCGGACGGTCTCAGATTTTCACTCTCAGGTGCGGCCTGCACTAGGAGCGGTTCTGCCAAAAAATGGCTTCTTGGTTGTCGACGTTGCGACTCGGCAATGCAAACAGCGATTAGGAAAGACATTCTGTAGCTTCGCGTGATATTGCATCCTTGCGTCCCACCAAGTGACATTGAATGGCCTTGGGGAAAAAGGTTTTTGACAATACTGGAAGCCCTATTTTTTATTCTTGCTTTTGTAATAAAGTGAACGTGCACATTTTATTTCCCTTGATTATGAAAGCAACTGATTAATACATGCAACTCAATTATGTTGCGATTGTTTGCTCCGCGACAACAATGCGGGTGTGATGATCATGGCACGGCTTGCAAAGTCACCGTGATCAACAACAACACAACAACATGCATTTTAAGGCCATTTTCCCTGCTAGAGCGGGCCTTGCGGTCCCCGTGACAATCTTCTCCATTTTGCCCTATTTTCTGCATCTCTCCTTGTTAACCCCCTTGCCCGCATTTCTTCTTCCACCATCTTCAGCCAAGTCTTTCTCGGTCTTCCCCGTCCTCTACTTCCTTCTACATTCATTTCCATCACTCTTCTCAACCAGTCACTTTCATCTTTCCTCAACACATGACCAAACCATCTCAACCTGTTTCTCTTCACAGCATCAATCACAGGCTCTATTCCCATCATCTTTCGCAATTCATCATTTGTCTTCCTCTCTCTCAACGATACTCCACATATCCACCGAACCATTCGCATTTCCACCCTTTCCAGCCTTCGTTGCTGCTCTACGCTCATTAGTCATTACCCATGTCTCGCTCCCATAAATCATATAACACTTCTCACACATGCAGCATACACCTTTCCCTTCAGCTTCAACGGCACTCCCCTCCTCATCAGCACACCACTCAGTTCCCGAAACTTCTTCCATGCACACCTCACTCTAGCAACCGTTGCCGAGTCTGATCCACCTTCTCCATTCAGCATGTCTCCGAGGTAGCAAAATGTTTTCACACCTTCCAGCTTCATGCCGTCTCCAAGATCCAACTCAACATTTCCTCCATCTGCAGCTCCCTCTGTGCACACCTTACATTTGAATGTAGCTGCCACACTGGTTAATGACCCTTTCAGACCACTACATTTTTACCACACCACACCTTACCTTACATTTTACCACATTTTACCACACCTTACATTTGAATGTAGCTGCCACACTGGTTAATGACCCTTTCAGACCACTACATTTTTGGTGAACCCACTCAGCGCACATTGGACATTGAATGGAGTTCACTCCGACACCCTTCCTGCACACAGCACATGGCCACTTCCCAGTTCTTTCCACCTCACCACATGCTTTACCACTTGCCATCACCTTCGTCTTTCCGATATTCACCTTCAGACCTTTTGTCTCCATACATTCCTTCCACTTGTTCATCTTTTCCTTCAGTCCATCCATACTTTCCGCAATCAACACCAGATCATCTGCATACAACAACTCCCACGGTAAACCCTCCTTTACGTTCTGAGCCAGCACCTCCATCACAGCTACAAATGGTTGTGGACTTAGTATCATGACTTCGTATCACTTAATATCGTGATCATTTCAGCAAATTACCTTTCGCGCATCCCCTCCATGGCTTTGCAAGACCGGTGGTTTGTCCAACCTGGTGGACATTCAACAGGTTTGGTTGTGAACCAAAAGGTTGGGCTGTTGGAATGCTCACCACACTTTTATTACATTTTTTTTTTTTCCTCAAAGGAAAAATTAATACCATGTCGGAGTTGGCGTGTGATGTTGCAACGCCGCAGTTTGGCTTGGCGTGGAAGGGACATTTTCCACCTCGTGTTGACTCGTCGGGTGAGCAGGCAGAACTCCAGATCCTGCTCCATAACCGGATGCTTCACTTTCTCTTGCTATAACAAGGGTGTGTTGAGGTGGCTGAATGGTGGGAAGTGTTTAAAGGTGGAGCGAATTTTTCATGTCTTGTGTCCTGTGGAAAACCTCTTTCAGTCGACTCATCTCCTCATATGGAATGATCCCCTTGTATCAGATTTCCTCATGTTGAGTTCCCTCCTTATGTCAGGTTACCTTGTGTCAAGGTTACAGCTTGTCAAGTTACCTTGTGTCATGTTACCTCCTCGTGTTGAGGTACCTGGTTGTGTCGATGTACCTGCTCGTGTCGAGAAAACCTCTCAGGTCAAGTTACCGCCTTGTGTCGAGTGACCTGTCGAATTATCTCCTCATATGGAGTGACCTCCATGTCGAGTTACCTCCTCCTTTTCAAGATAACTTCTCGTGTCGAGATATCTTCTCATGTCAAGTTACTTTCTCATGTCTCATTATCTCATTTTAAGTGACCTCTTTGTATCATGTTACCTCTTGTCAAGTGACATCCTCCTATCAAGTTACCTCCTCTTGTATCACCTGGTGTTGGCCTGATGGTTAGGGCGGCGTGCTTGGGATCCTAAGGTCCTGAGTTCGAATCCCGTTTAATTAACGCCAGGTGGGGTTGACTCAGCCTGTCATCCTGTCGAGTTACCTTCTCATGTTGATTTACCATCTAGTATCAGTTACGTCATGTCAAATTATATCATGTCCAGTTATCTCCTCTTATGTAGTTAAAGTCTTATGGAGTCTTATGGAGTTACCTCCTTGTACCAGTTACCTCCTCATGCCATTTTACCTCATGTTGAGTTATATCCTTGTGTCGGTGTACCTGCTCATGGCGAGTTGCATAATGTGCAGTTATCTCCTCGTATGGAGTAACCTTCTCATCCAAGTTACCCCCTCCCCTGGTCTAGTCACTACCCCTGTCGAGTTACCCCCCCCCCCCCCACCCCCTCCTTTTGAGTTACTTCCTGTCGAGTTACTTCCTCCTGCCAAATGATCTTGTGTCGAGTTGTCTCATGTCATATTATCTCCTCGTATTGAGTTACCTGATTTCAAGTTGTCTCATGTTGTATTATGTCCTCCTGTCGAGTTATCTCCTGTCGAGTTACTTTTTGTGAGTAAAATGGTTTTCTAATGCAGGCTGAGATATATCTGGCCCCCTTTTTCAGGATTAACTCCCTCTCGAAATGTTTTTCGCCTTGGCGAACTATTTGGGGACCAAAGGAGAAAATGGAGTTGAAACATTGGAGCTGGTATGGTGACCATGATGGTGCTGCACATGTTTGGAAGTGATTTTTACAACAACCTTTCATACCTAAAGAGTCTGTCAGGTGTTTCGGGCCGAAATGCAGTTGAATTTTGCCTTTTTGGTGTAAGGCAGGCACCGCCGATGCCATTGCTTGGCCATGTTTGGTGAAGATGTTTTTCATTTAATCATTGTGGGCACAACTTGATGCTGCTTGAGCCGAAATGACAAACCTATCAATACAAGTGCGATGGTCACTGACAACAGCTCTTCAGTTTGACTTAATGGTGTAAATTCAACGTCTCTTAGACGAATCACACAGGTCGCATTTCAATGGTGGAGGGCACCATTTCTTGTGAAATTGCACAGTGCCATGGTGATTTTGGCCTTCAATCATCATCTGGAAAGTCTTCATGTTTCCACTTCCTTTTCGAAGCACCGCGATCGTATATCGTTATATACATCACAACTTCGGAAGAAATAGGTAACTTTGAAATGCTGATGGACTGTGTCTGCGTAAAACTTGAGTGCACCAGGTCTTCTGTCTTTGCCACACTGCCTTCGGGGGAGCACAAGCCCTCACTCCTGCTTTTTGGGCATTATGTAGTGCCGGCAAGACTGCGAGTTCTGAGCAACGGAAAATGGTGTCGAAAGGCGTGGCATTGCGAGTGGCTTTGGCAAGGAGAACCTTGCGCAATTAGCACTCGGCTCGTCGCTCTCGCCTGGTGTGTGGCAGTTCCGAGCAAGAGGGAAGGAAGGCTGATAATACCGAGCCTTCGTTTGTCTTCACCTGCGATCGTACGACGCACTATAGGTAAGGGGACCGTTACTCTTTCGACTTCTTGTGGACCTTCTCTTGCCTTCAAGGTGTCGCTGTCTGCATCACTCCAGGAATGTTGTTTCCTTTCCAAGGGCACCGTTGTTGCTGCTTCCCTTTCACTATCAAATTATGAACTTGTTTGCTCCAGACTTCCTTGTTTCTGTTACTTCTCTTTTGCTCCTCCAAGTGCCCTCATTATTTTTTATTATTATCTCGCAGGCGTTTCGTTTTGACGGGAAGCCGCCTGAAAGCAAACCATCTGCGTGGTTTATTAATTAATTATTTAATTTATTTCTATTGCAAAACCCATTGTGACATCGCAGCAGCCGTCGCTCCAGCACGTACTCACTCACTCGTATGCTCTACTAAAGTGAAATGTCAGCAGAGGGTTTTTTGGGGAAAAAATTTGGCCATTTATCTTTTGGCAGAAATTTTTGGACCTTTTTTATTTTGTGAAAGTGCATGGAGAGATGGGAATGAAGTTGGATTAAAGATTTTCTTAAGTTGTGTATAAACGTTTGTTCTGTGTGGCAGCAGCTGAAACGTGCTCGTCAGGCCTGGTCTGGGCCTGATACTAGTTTAAATTTGAGCCTTTAATTTGCCACACACCGTGTATTTGGCCGGAGTACATGCAATCGGCTTGTTCTGCGTTCAAGCTTTGGAACACTTGGTTGGATTTAATATTCTTGTTTTGTTTTTGAAATAATCTGGCAATTCTGAGGTATATGGTTGAAAAAAATCATTTCCTCATCTTTTGTCACTGCTTGGTGGAATCTTCTGGATTGGAGAGTTCCAGTCGACCAGGCCGCTTGTTGAGTGAACATTGTTTGCTTCAGTGTGAATGTCTGGTGTCCAGCTTATATTTGGCACTCGTGACTTTCCTTTAAATTTGCACTCTTCTTCAGCTAACGTGCGGGTGACGAAGCAAGAGTCTTCTTACCATGTGGTGAGATATGACTCTGCCGAGGCCTGCGTGTTGCACCGACTCCGACCTGGCCTTGACTACTAACCTCGACCTCAAAGGCTAAGCTATCTCACGCGTAGTATTTACAAACCACATTGCTTGGATTTGTGTATTTGTGGATTTGGATGTGCTGACGAGGAGGGGAGTGTCGTTGAAGCTGAAGGGAAAGGTGTATGCTGCATGTGTGAGAAGTGTTATGATTTATGGGAGCGAGACATGGGTAATGAACGTAGAGCAGCAACGAAGGCTGGAAAGGGTGGAAATGCGAATGGTTCGATGGATGTGCGGAGTATCGTTGAGAGAGAGGAAGACAAATGATGAATTGCGAAAAATGATGGGAATAGAGCATGTGATTGATGCTGTGAAGAGGAACAGGTTGAGATGGTTTGGTCATGTGTTGAGGAAGGATGAAAGTGACTGGTTGAGAAGAGTGATGGAAATGAATGTATAAGGAAGTAGAGGACGGGGAAGACCGAGAAAGACTTGTCTAAAGATGGTGGAAGAAGAAATGCGGCAAGGGGGTTAACAAGGAGAGATGCAGAAAATAGGGCAAAATGGAGAAGATTGTCATGGGGACCGCAAGGCTAACCCCCGCTCTAGCAGGGAAAATGGCCTTAAAATGCCTGTTGTTGTTGTTGTTGTTGTTGTATTGCTTGGATTCATCCAGATGATCCGTTCGTGAGCCTGGTTTGCCTGTCTCTGTGTTGCTCTGTCTGTGCACGTAGCCCAGCGGTGGCATGAATGCAAACTTGCTGTATCATCTCCAAGTACGATGTCATCAGCTGTGGTGGTGGTGGTGGTGGTGGTGGTGGTGGTGGTGGTGGTGGTTAGTGGGTGGCAGAGGTTGTGAAACGACTCGTCGAGTTTGAAATGACCATCGTCTAACGTGTAGATTTACGTGAGAAATTGTTTGGTTTTGTGGTTACAGGTGGTGGAGATTAAGCAATTCTTGACAGGTGACACATCAGGGTAGTCTCTCCTGAAGCATCAGATAAATGTAACATACAGGATTAGGTGGAAAGTTTTTAATTATCCTGTTCTTGACATTCCTCTCTATGTTAGTTCCCCATTCCCTTTGATTTCGACCCCGTTAACCCATCTCCCACTCCCCCCCAACTCAAAGGCTTCAGTTCTTTGTACACTTTCTCTCCGCCGAATGACATCACCCACGACATGCTTTATCCTCAGGCCGTTATCCCAGGTTGCTGTAACTCCTCTTTTATTGCTCTTAAGTTTTATTGCTCCTTGGCTGCCTTCCAGCCATGACTCAGCTCCTTGCTGCTTGCTTTGATCAGCTGCTGCCGAGACGCCAGGACGGCCTAAGTGTGCTTGCTCCTGCCTACAAAGGGGGCAAGGAGCAGGGGAGCTTTATTGCTGATTGACTAGCCATTGTGTACCACGCACAAACACACATTAACAGTGTGGTGATGCCTCGTGTGCAGGTGCAGACGTCATGTGTCATGCCCAAAGAGAGCCTGCTCTCGAATGCCGACGTCTGTCTTGTTTTGAACGTCGTCACGACCATGTGGCATTGCTTTGTTACCTGCCTTCGGCACCGGTCTACTTAATACCTACGTAAATCGGAGAAGCAGGGGAGTTGATGAGGAGGTGGTAGATGAGATGAGATGGGCAATTCCACGGTTACTCACATTGCATTACATGAATGCATATATATATATATATATATATATATATATATATATATATATATATATATATATATATATATATATATATATATGCATTCATGTAATGTAATGTGAGTAACCGTGGAATTGCCCAGTAAGTGGGGAAAGGTGTGGAAGGTTTTGTGGAGGTATATGAGGTGATGTCAAAAATTCTGACATTTTTGCCTACCTAATATGTAGATGGCCCCTTGCACAAAAGCATCGTACAATAGTTGCATCATATGGGAAAATGTAACGATAATCCCGAACCTGACTCTCAATCTACTTCTCAAACACCTTTTATGGATATCAGGGCTAACCATTACCCTCCGTTACAAATCCTGGACTATGGGCACCGGTGGGTCAACGAAGGAATTTGTGGGACATTAAATGTCTACTTCTTAAAAGGACCGATCTTGTTTTCCTCCATTACCAATGAGGTCTTTAAGGTATGTCTGCATGCTTGTACATGGATGCATGAAGACTTAGATCATCCTACAACAACTACTTTCTGTTTACAATGTTTATTTATTATTTGCGAAAATTGAAGATTTTTCATGTATATTGGTTGGTCTTGTACGTTATTCTGTCTGTTTGTTACTTGGCAAAAAAATTTTTTTTGACAAGTATGTTGATCACTCCGGTTTGTGTGTTTGTCTGTCCGCTCACTTATACTTGCGTACAGGTCACAATTTTAAACCGATCTTCACGAAACTTCACCAAATGGTAGAGTTTGTGGTCCAACAAAATCCTACATATTTTCGAGGTCAAAAGGTCAACATATGCCAAAAGATCAACATAGGCCAAAGGTCAACCACCTTTTTCAAATTTCTCAAATCCTAAATTTTCATCCGATTGACTTGGAATATGAATGGGATTTTCATATCAGCTATCTGAATTCAACCACCAACTATTTTTGAGATCAGCATAGGCCAAAAGGTCAACATAGGCCAAAGGTCAACAACCATTTCAAATTTCTCAAATCCTCAATTTTCATGCGATTGACTTGGAATTTGAATGGGATTTTCATATCGGCGAACTGAATTCAACCATCAACTATTTTTGAGGTCATCATAGGCCAACAACTTATTTTAGGGATTTCACAAGTATCGTGCTATGCACGACATATTTCTTGTTTATTATTTCTAAGGCTTTCGGTGTAAAGTTGAAGTCCTTGTTATTCAGGTAAATGTGTGCTGATATCTAAAATGTGATTTTTTTTTATGCCTCTGCCCCCGAAGGTGGCCAGAGACATTATGTTTTGGGGTTGTCCATCCGTCCGTCCATCTGTCCTTCCGTCCATACGTCCATCCGTATGGGCTAAACCTCGTTTTAGCGAGGTGTCATGATACATGACACCTTGCTAAACCTCATGACACCCATGGGCTAAACCTCGTTTTTCTCAGCAACCACATGTCCGATTGAGACGAAACTTTCAGGGTAGGAGTGACACCCATGCAGAATGTTTTTATGATAATTGTGACGTCATAGGTCATGTGGTATGGCAGCCATCTTGGATTAAACGCAAATAATTACAAAAATATTTCTCAGAAACCGCTGAATGCAAAAAATTGAAAATTAGCACGTTGTCAAGTACTCCCGATGGGGGAACAAAAGCATATAAATGATGACATAGGTGAAGTGGTATACGAGCCAAAAATGTTTTAATCAAATTCCTTATCCTAAAAATCTTAAATTGCATGCACGTGATCGATGACCCATTTGTATTGAAATATTAAACTTATGACATCATGGGTCACATGGTTTGGCAGCCATATTGGATTTAACCTAAAACCTTAAAAAAAACATCTCCCAAACCACCAAATCGATTGACTCAAAACTTTACGTGTGTCATTGACTAGGCATGGTGATTAAAAGTTGATCACGAAAATATCATTGGTTACATGGTGTGGCAGCCATATTGGATTGAAGGAAAATATTAAATAATTATATCTCTTAAACCGCTTATCCTATCGATGCGAAATTTTACAAATACTAGGGCATGCCCGTACTATATATATATCTAAAATTATATCCCCCCCCCCCCCTCTATTTACATGAAATGGTTTGGTCCATGAAATGTTTTGGTCCATTCGCAACGCCAAAGCGAACGGCGAACGCTTTACATGAAATGGTTTGGTCCATGAAATGTTTTGGTCCATTCGCAACGCCAAAGCGAACGGCGAACGGCTTGCGAGTACAGTGACAATCCCCCCCCCCTCTATTTACATGAAATGGTTTTAATTAGTTTTAAAACATAGTTTAACGCCAACATATGGCATGCCCGTACCCGTACTATCCGTAATGGCGCACGCTCTCACAGGAGCTCCGGAAGGTCGCATATCGCAGGAAAGCGAAAGAATCGCAAATTAGTTTTAATTAGTTTTAAAACATAGTTTAACGCCAACATAGCGCCAACATAGTTTGCCGACGGGAAATAAATGAATACGCTCTCAAATGTGCCATCCGAGGCAGAGTCTGTTCGCCACGTTCGGCACACGTGATAGCTCGCTGCTCTCTGATTGGTTGAATCGTTTTTTGGACATAGCTCGGTAACTACTTCTGCGATTAATTTAAAACCTTGAAAAGGCACATCCTCGGGTCCCCAGCAATATACCTGGCAAGTTTAAAGTATATCGGACCCGTGGTTGTCGAGAAACAGCGGTCACAGACAAACACACACACACACACAGACACACACACACACACACACAGACACACACACAGAGATTGCTGGAATTATAGATAGACTAGGACGTGCCCGTACGTGGCGTACCCGTAACCGTACCGTACCCGGTACCGTACCCGTACCGTACCCGTACCCGTGACGTGTCCGTAATGAATATGTACAAAATATAAATATGTATGTACTACAATCGATCGTACCTTACAACAATCAACACAGATTGCAACGTCAAATAAATGAATACGCTCTCAAATGTGCCGTCCAAGGCAGTGTCTGCTCGCCACGTTCAGCATCAGTTCAGCGTCACTATGACTATCCGTAAGTCCGGAAGTGACGTCCTCATTTGACTGTCCGGAAGGTCGCATATCGCAGGAAAGCGAAAGAATCGCAAATTAGTTTTAATTAGTTTTAAAACATCGTTTAACGCCAACATAGCGCCAACATAGTTTGCCGACGGGAAATAAATGAATACGCTCTCAAATGTGCCATCCGAGGCAGAGTCTGTTTGCCACGTTCGGCACACGTGATAGCTCGCTGCTCTCTGATTGGTTGAATCGTTTTTTGGACATAGCTCGGTAACTACTTCTGCGATTAATTTAAAACCTTGAAAAGGCACATCCTCGGGTCCCCAGCAATATACCTGGCAAGTTTCAAGTATATCGGACCCGTGGTTGTCGAGAAACAGCGGTCACAGACAAACAAACACACACACAGACACACAGACACACACACACACACACACACACACAGAGATTGCTGGAATTATAGATAGATAATCTAACACCATTGTTGCATATAGTTTGAAAATGATGATGTCGTACGTCACGTGGTTTGGCAGCCATCTTGGATTGAAAAATGAACCTTTTCCGAACAACACGAAACTTCAAAAACGTGACCCCTTACCCATACATATGCAGAGTGTACATTTGTTAAGGTCATATGTCATGTGGGATGGCAGCCATATTAGCTTGAAAGCCGATATTTAAAAAAATCCCTTTTCTGAAACCGCTTCACCGATCAATGTGAAACCTGTCATGGCTGGTGAAAATGTGAATCTTGAAAACAGCTGAAGGGATTTAAATCAAACTTGTTTGTTTTTAGGAAAGTGAACAAGGGCATCTACCCATTGTGGGACTATGCGGAGGCATATTGGCGACACTCGCATTGCTCTAGTTTTTTTCATGTATCATGTTCTCCATGGTGCTGGCAGGGTAGCCAAGAGGTATGCACTCACCATTGATCTATATATCCTGGGTTTGAATCCAGACACAGCTATAAACTGCCACCCTGGAATTTCACAGCCCGGGCGAGCAATCAATGTGTGTGTCATCCCTTGGATGGAGTTTAAGCCGGAGGAGCAATCTGCCGCCACTAGCCATGTTTGTGGACATTACATATCCCATGGAGAGTAGGCGAGTTATCACCAGCACTCTGAACAAATTAGAAGTTCCTGACCAAAGCACCTTCAGTGGAGTAACGTATGTCGGAGGGGCAACCTGTCCAGGAATGGATTTAGCCTAGAAACATTTCTCGACTTGTGATACACCCCAGAACTCTGCAAAGAGTATGGGCCTCTAATCATTATTATTATTAATTATTGGTCCCCTACCCAGAGGGGACTATAGGTTTGCTCTCTTTCTGTCTGTCTGTGTGTCTGTTTATCCATCCGTCCATTCCACCTGTGGTTTTTCAGATTTTCCCCCCTCACCCTTCAACATATTGAACTGAAACTTTGTAGGGGACACGTATTGCACAGCAATTCTTCCTCCTGTTAGTATTATCCTTATTATTGTTATTATCATTGTTATTATTATTCTCCTCCACAAGCTTTGTGTACAATACAAGCCTCGGATATCAGCACCGTCCTACATTGTTCTGCTTGTTGTTGAACGGGATAATGAATGTTGACTTTCTGCACCTTGGGAATCTTCGTTCTCCTCTGTCCAAATACTGGGAAATCTCCTCTGGTTGCCACCAGAGGGAGTCCTTTGCCATTGCATTTTGCCTTTGCCATTTGCCATTTGCACACACATACACATCTTTGCCACTTCGGCGTCTGCATCATTGGATCAGCTGTCAGCTCATACTGCTCATTTAAACTGCTCGGCACACGATGATTCCGTTGAACCACTTGTTTTGTTTCTTCTTTCAGTCCTGTTGCAGGGAAGGCCCAAGCTTGCGCCGAGAGTCCAAGTTAAAATCTCAGCATCACCTCATAAATGGTTCCTCTTGTTTTCAGAGACATTTGTGCCTTTTCATCGTGTGTCCTCTGGCGCTATCGACGTCTGTTTTACACTCTGTTTGAAGGTTCCTTCCAGCCTCTTTGCAAAAAAACCTTTTGATCTCCTTCAAAAAGCCATTGCCAGATTGGGACACACCGCTGTCGTTATGAGAATCGACTTCAGGAACGAGCATCAAAAACTGCAAATTATTCGATCCTAGCACCGTCAGATCTTTAACTTCACAAGTATATTCGAATAGAATTGATATCTAATATCTACTTTGAATTCCTTTGCATATTTCAAGGAGGCTGCGTTGTCTTGCCAAAGAAGAACCCCGATTTGCCTCTCTGATTCCCAAACCAAGGGGAGAGGCCATTGTGATCGGTATGTGTGGCGGTGTTTGAGAGTCCCTGCGCAGATCTACTTTAATATAGGTCGTTCATTCTGGGGAATTCAGCAGTTTTGCTTCATCATAGTACATTCTTTTCATTCGAGATGGGAAACGGCCCATCACGTCGAACGTTTACTCAATTTTTTGAAACTTGGTTTATTTAATTATTT
Source organism: Myxine glutinosa (assembly GCF_964187855.1). Lineage (NCBI taxonomy): Eukaryota > Metazoa > Chordata > Myxini > Myxiniformes > Myxinidae > Myxine > Myxine glutinosa. The sequence goes on along the minus strand of NC_136265.1, from coordinate 135,669,132 downwards.
TTAAAGTCTGCTTATTACCTCAACTGGACCACTGTCCAGTTGAGTTCATCACATACTGAACCCTCCGGCGTCCGTCGTCTGTCGTCGTCGTCCGTCGTCTGTCGTCCGTTAACTTTTCGACGTCAACACTCCACGGTCCACAAATATCAACCGATTCTGATCAAACTTGACATGCAGCATCCTTACCCCAAGGACCAGGTTGGTATTACATTTCAGCCCGATCCGTTGAAAAATGGCGGACTTAGTCGACCATTTTGTTTTTGGTTATGAAAACGACGTCAACACTCTAGCGTCCACAAATATTAACAGATTTTGATGAAATTTAGAATGTTTAACCCTTACCACACAAGGTAGGTTGCTATTGCATTCCAACCCGATCCGTCACAAAATGGCCGCCATAGGCCGCCATATTGTTTTCAGCTCCAAAACGACGTTAAGACGTTTCCTTTCATCTACACAACTATATTTCTGCAACATTGTTGCAAAGTGTAACATTGTATCAATTGTAAAACAAGGACAAGTATAAGGATACAAGGACCTTAAAATTATTACACAAGGTTGTTGGCTTTTCATTTAAGTCAAATCTAGTACAGACAACTGACCTACTTTAAAGTTGTCCAGTCAGTTCAGTTGAGTTCTGCTTCCCTGGAAGCTCTAGTTTTAACATGTACTTGTGCTCTGAGACCTTGTGGAATATGTATTATTTTTAGGGGGAGATTGTGTGTGTGTGTATGTGTGTGTGTGTGTGTGTGTGTGTGTGTGTGTGTGTGTGTGTGTGTGTGTGTGTGTGTGTGTGACATTTTGCCCTTTATTTAATTCCCCATTTTTCCAACTTCCTTTTGAGCATTTTCCAGACCTTATTTTTCCTCTTGAACCGGTGTTTATCATCCCACTCTGCCCGATGGTAAATCCGTGATTCGCTCGTCGTGCATCTTCTCAAAAGTCCTCATGTTTGCCCCTGCAGTAAACTTCCGCTGGCATGCCAAGAGCCCGTCGGATCGCGGAAGTCATTTTGATGGACCATATCTGATTGGTATCTCCTTTGAAGGTCAGTACTTCTTCATTTCCTTGTTTTTGGGAAAATAAACATGTATTTCAATTATTATTTTTGCTTTTTCTTGTATTCCTTGAGAACACATCCGCATTACATGGCGATAAACGAATAGCCAATTTGTCCTACGGGTTGCCCGTTGGTCGTCTAACGTCGTATTGTACCTTTGGTACCACCTTTTCCGCCATAAATAGTAGATAGTAGTGCAAGCTAATTTTAGCGCATTTGGTGGCAAAGCCGCTACAGACAGCATTACTAGCTGTTTCCATTCCTCCCACACTCTCCAGCTTGTGGTGCTGCACTCTCTCTTCACTCACAATTCTTTGATAAGCATGTGATCACAAGTTGAGCAGTATGCTGATGTGCACTTGTTGATGGGGTGCAGGGTGGTTAACTGGGGTGCAGCAGTTGTGATTTTTTTTCTTTTCTTCCAATGCCTCATCGGCTCTACGGTGAATGGATGCGCACCTCGTGCCCTTGTTTCTGCAACGTTAGTTGAAGGGCAATAATTTGTTGTCGGCATTTCAGCACGAGTATGCCAAAAAGGTGTTTCTGGTTATGCGGCTGTTGCAATTGACTCTGTTAGTAAATGCTTCAATGTCCTGAAATGTTTGTCGTGGAAAATCATTGCACTGCATTTTCGTGTTTGCGTGTTTTATTATTTATTATTTCATTTTTAACAAGTCATTCTCTTACATGCAAAGCAAAGTGATTGCTCAGAATTGATTGCAACATAGTGTGTGTTGGTGATAGACAGAGTCGGCGAGGCAGAGCAGAGTACAGCCTAGCGTGTCCTTAATGCCTGCCAGTGTGCTCGTGGACTGCTGATAATGCATCCATTGGTGCAGCTGCCGTTGCTATCGGGGTCCTGTGGTGACCCGGGCCTTGGCTTGAGTCCATCGATTTGTGGTAGGGGGTGGGGGTTGGGGGAGGGAATGTTTGGCGATAGAGTGGTAAGCCTGGTGGGTGTTGAGGGGGTTTCGGATTGCTGACGAGTAGTGCGTGCTCACGATTTGGAAATGAAACCGTGCTTGAGTTATTGCCACTGTAGCTCAGGCCTGTGAGTTTCCAGAGCTACGCACTTGACTGGAGAAGACTTCAGACCATCGTCCTTAAACAGTCTTCTCCTTTATCAGCCACGATTATTCCCACGTTCTTGTGGGGTTGGCCGGGGGAAGCGTGGCCCAAGTCTTTCATGAACCAGCTGGCCAGACCTGACGGTCGACTATGGTTATGGCAGAAATTTGGAATTTGGCTACAGTGCCGGAGTTAGCTCAACTGCTCTATACAAAGGACATCGTGGGATCTTTAAGGTCCACCAACTAATGCCGGCAGGTGGGAAACCCACTTTAATGTCCATCCGAGGGACAGCACACACATTGATGAATCTCCGACATAGATTATAGCTGGGTCGGGATTCCAACCCAGGCTAGACTGCTTAGAGGTGAGTGTCTTAACCCGAGGACCCGGATCCAATGGATCCGGCTGCCCATATGCATCCTAAGGTTAAAAAGTGTCATGTGAACTAATTGACTCTACGGTCAATTGTTACGTTGTTACACGTTGTTAAACTTGTTAAACTTGTTAGCTCAACACGTTGTTAAAGACCGGAGCCATTGGGAACACACGGTTCCCACCACTCGTCAAAATATCAAGTAGGTCCAATTCCAAAGTTAAACCAAATAGCAGGTGGTGCACGACATTTCATTTCCCCCACCCACACCTTATGTATTCCCAACTTTTCATAACCAACTATAGAGGCCCTATGGTCACTCCTCAAAGCGTTTTGAACTGGCGACACAGACCAAGCGCTTGCTGCCACGACATCCTGCTCAAATACGAGTGACGCTGTCAGGAGTGACCATTATTGAGCCATAAACAGGACGGTATAATCGGAAGAGCACAACATGTAACGATAAAATGTCACATCAAATGTGGTTGTGGCCACAATGGGGGGCACCATGATATGACACCATTTCAGGTCCCATGTCTGCCATTTCCCGTGGCAGTTCCACCTTTTCCACGCGTATAACGAGGAATAACATGTATTTTTGGGGGGCATGTTTGTGTCTGAGCCTTTGGCTGCAATTGACATCCACGACATTAGCTCAATGTGTGGATATATCGAGGCCTTCGTGAACATATCTGTAACATAAGCTTCATCATGGGCCTTGCACTGTAGGAAATAACTACTGTATTTATTTGGGTTGTCTTCATGAGGAACAGAAATAAACTTCCTACTTCGTGCCCAAGTTGCTGATGCCAACTACACTGCTCGTTAATCTGATGGACATTGCTTGCTCCTGAGGTCGAACTGTTGGAATATTTCAACCGCTCTATTTTTGGAAGGTCATCCTTGTACGCGATCAAATAAAGCACAAAGAGGGGAGAGAAGACTACAGTCGAACTGTGGAGGAGAGGTGAAGAAGAGGAGAAAATCTAGTTGTAGTAAATGTTGCACTTTTGTACACTTCACAGAAACCAAAGATCTTTCAGTCATATGCTGGGGTATCTTCGGAGGTCTTGCACTGAAGTTGCTTGTGATGTTCCGTGCCTGTGCCGGCAAAACCCAGGCTAGACTCGGTGGCGGATTGGTTAGAGCGTCAAAATACTTTTAAAATGGTACGTGCCGCTTCCTTGACTTGACTCTCAGTATTTAAAGTGTATCGAGCCCCCTGGGGCACCCTCTCGTTGACTGGATTTCCGTTGAGTAGGCATGAAAAACTGAGTCGATTAAGCCTAACTTCGTTTTTTTCCTTTGTTTTTGAAATTTTGATTTTGTATGGGCTCACCTTAAGTAGTTAAGAGCAATCTTCAATCCTCTTATTAGGGCTTTTGCACGATTGGCCGCCATGTTGGTTCTAGGACACACACCGGGTGCATCGAGGGGTGGTTCTGCATAGCAATCTAGCAGCATCCGAGTGGAGTTGCCTGTACGCCAACTAAAGAGACAGCCGTGTATACTCCCACTGCCTATTATAACTATCCTTGTATTTCCTGATAATACCATATAATAGGCTCGTTTGAAATATAATACAATTTCAACGAGCGATAGCAACTGCAAAATTTATCCGTTAGTTGTTCCGGCTCAAATAGACGAAAGGCACGCTCGTACCTTGACCTGCAATGTTCTCAAAATTGATATGTCTGTCTCTTTTTACCTACCTATTGTACACCGCTCCTTTCCTATGCCATCTTCAGGTGCTGCATAACGTCATTGCCATGCACTGAAGGGGGTTCGGCAATGACGCACGCTGAAAGGGAGTTCTCAGTTTTCACTCTGGTTGTTTGTTTTTGTTTCTTTGTTGTACACCGCACCTTTCCTATGCCATCTCCAGGCGCTGCATAACGTCATTGCCGGGCACCGAAGGGGGCTCGGCAATGACGCACGCTGAAAGGGAGTTCTCAGTTTTCACTCTGGTTGTTTGTTTGTTTGTTTGTTTGTTTGTTGTACACCGCACCTTTCCTATGCCATCTCCAGGCGCTGCATATCGTCATTGCCAGGCACCGAAGGGGGGCTCGGCAGTGACGCACGCTGAAAGGGAGTTCTCAGTTTTCACTCTGGTTGTTTGTTTGTTTTCTTTCTTGTTTGTTTTCTTTCTTGTTTGTTTTCTTTCTTGTTTGTTTTCTTTCTTGTTTGTTTTCTTTCTTGTTTGTTTTCTTTCGTGTTTGTTTTCTTTCTTGTTTGTTTTCTTTCTTGTTTGTTTTCTTTCTTGTTTGTTTTCTTTCTTGTTTGTTTTCTTTCTTGTTTGTTTTCTTTCATGTTTGTTTTCTTTCTTGTTTGTTTCCTTTCATGTTTGTTTTCTTTCTTGTTTGTTTTCTTTCTTGTTTGTTTTCTTTCTTGTTTGTTTTCTTTCATGTTTGTTTTCTTTCTTGTTTGTCTGGGCGATATATCAGCCAACCTTTGAGCTAGGAAGCTGAAATTTCGGCACAATAGTGAGAAAGTACTTTATCAAAAACAGTATTTTTTGTTTTTTGATTAATCAATTAATTGAAGAGTTATTTAATTATTAGTGATTGATTAAGTACTTATTTAGTTGTGGTCAGGGTTCCTGATTGTTGGCTTAGCGGTCAGGGTTCCGGCTTAGGATCCCAGGATCCCAGGATCCTGGGTTCGAATCCCGGTCGATCGCTGAATTAACGCCAGGGGAGTTGACTCAGCCTGTCATCCTTCCGAGGTCGGCTAATTGAGTACCAGTTCACTGGTAATTCCCTGTTTGTCGTAAAAGGCAACAAACAGGGTTGGCGGCAGGAAGGGCATACGGCCGTAAAACATTGCTTCAAAAAGGGGACCAAAAAACAACAACAACCACGGTGCCCGAAAAAGGCCAACCCCCGCTTTGCGGGGAAAAATGGCCTCTAAATGTGGAGGGGGGATTAAGTACTTATTTAATTAATTAAATTTCCTTTCTGTTCTGACCATTAACTCAGGCACCTTTTGAGTTAGGAAGCTGATATTTGGACATGCCAATGACCAGGTGATTTGGCTGCAAAGGCTATTTTTGATTTATTAATTAATCAATTAATCAATTAATCGATTAATTATTTAATTATTCGATTAATGACTAAAAAAAATTTTTTTTTAAGTTACAGATTCTGATGAAATGGTGGTGGTTTCTGTGTTCTATGACCGAATTGATTAATAATTTACTTTTTTAATGATTATTATTTATTTATTTTCATTATTAATCATTTATTTATTTTCTTTCTCATTTGGCCAATATCTCAGGCACCTTTTGAGCTAGGAAGCTAATATTTGGACATGAGTGAGCAAGTGATGTGGCTATCAAGGATATTTTTGATTTATTGATTAATCATTCAATCGATTAATTATTTATTGATTAATCAATTATTTATTTTTATTAATGACTTATTTAATTAAATTTCTAAAAGATACATCTTCGGATGAAGCACTAGTGGTTTAGTTATGCTATTAGCCAATTGATTAAGAAAATATTTTGTGATAATCTTTTATTGATTTTAATTATGCAATTAATCAATCAATTATTGTCCACCTCTCCCTCCCAATGCAGCCTCTATGAGCTGCACTGCGGTATTGCCAGGCGCTGGAGGTGCCCCGGCAATGCCGCGCTGTAGGATATTTAATTATTTGGCATGGGGGCGGTGTACTTTGAATGTATCTGTACTTGTTTACTTATTTATTTTGCAGTTATCTGATCAGGCCCATCGAGGTGCTTGTAGAATCGTTAAATGCAGGACAAGGACATTATAGTAGTTTTTATACATGAATAATGACATTTGGAAGACATCAGATGAATCGCCACGTTCACACCATCCCGACGGATGTGCTCATGTGGGAATGGCAAGCAGGCAAACCCACTTAGGCCATTCCTTTCCAGGGCATACATTGTATTCTTCAGAGCTCTTTCATCATTCTGTTCAGGTGTTTCTGTAACTGCAGGTGAGCTCTGTTGCTCCAGATGATGAGTTCACACTGTGCGTGCTTCCAGCACATGATACACTGTTGACTTTTAAAGCAGTTGGTGTTTGATGAACAATCTTTAAACACTATATGGTAATCACAGCCAATAAGAATGTACATCCCATCAATCAGGCGTTGTACGTTTGTCTTTATGAATCTGCATCTGTTTCCTTGCCCATGCAGTATGGCACACCTTTCATGGCATTCCAAAATGTCCCAAAGAATAGGCATCTGGATAGATACATTCCCTGGCTGTGAAAGCTCAGCGGCAAAACCTCACGAGGTATATCTCCGTGTCCCGGAGTACGCAACCCTGGCTGCATGGGTTTTCCATGACTTTGCAAAGTCCTCTACATTACGATTCGGCAGCCACACGCGGGGGTTTCTGCGGCGCTCGGTTAAAGTGCATCTCTTCAGAGAGGTGTAGTCTGGCGCTTTAGCAAGGGGTGGCTGAAGGAAGGAAACATTATCATTGTTTTTTAGGCCATATTGGCGCTGCGTATCGATGTGATGGATCACCCGGCCTGTTTACCCCACAAGTTGAAGCGATCATTGGAGGACGAGGGGAGGCGGGTGCAACCAAATCCGATGGTCCTTTGAAGTTTCTTGGGCACAGGTTAGAGCATGTGATGTCCCATTTGAAATGGGTATGGGCTGTCTACGTTGATAAACTGGGCTCTAAAGGGGAAGGTAACCAGCCCACATGCAGACAAGGAACGGTTCCCTTACACATACCTGATCCCAAGAAACAGAAACCATGAGGAAGTGAAAAGTGAAAGACAGGATTCTTGATGCGAAGCTACATTAATGGTCGTTGATCTCGCACTCAACGTCACTAGAGAGGTATAGCATTTGACAGGTACACCACTCACCACCTCCTCAATTTTTATTCTTGTCTTTCACTGACAATGTCACTTTCACCATGGATGTTGTCAGACATTTGTAAACGAAAATGTACACTTTTCGGAGATCGTGATGGTTACTTATTAGTCCCCTACCGGTGTACACTGGAGGGGACTATAGGTTTGCACTCCGTCCCTCCGTCAGTCTGTCTGTCTGTCTGTCAGAATGTCGGTCTGTCAGTCCGTCACGCAAAGAACAGTTTTCCGGACTTTTTTTTCTAAACTCTTACAAACAACAACAACAGGCATTTTAAGGCCAGTTTCCCTGCTAGAGCGGGGGTTAGCCTTGCGGTCCCCATGACAATCTTTTCTAAACTCTTAATGCTAATGATTTCAAACTTGGCACATGGTTTCCTCATGATAAGTTACAGATAGCATGATAAGTTAAGTGGCTTGATCTCTGATCATCAATTTGGCTTCAGACCTGGTCACTCTACTCTGGACATGCTGCTTCTGCTTTCTCAACAATGGATGGAGGTCCTCAACGCCAAACAGGAAATTAGAGCTGTCTCCCTTGACATTTCACGTGCCTTCGATACGGTCTGGCACCCAGCTCTGCTCACCAAATTCTCCTCCTTTGATATCCATGGAAATCTCCACGCATGGCTTGCGGACTTCCGGACTTCTTTTCTGGTCGCAGTCAACGTGTGGCCCTGAATGGGTTTCTCTCATCTCCTCTTCCTGTTCAGGCTGGAGTTCCCCAAGGTAGTGTTCTGGGCCCTGTGCTTTTTCTGGTCTTCATCAATGATCTCTCTGACTCTCTTGAAAATCCTCTCTATCTCTTTGCTGACGACTCTACTCTCTGTCGCTCCATTCCTCATCCCTCAGATCGGCAGTCTGCAGCCTCCTCGCTCTCTGCAGACCTGGACAAAATCACAGACTGGGCAAACAAATGGAACATGTCTTTCAATTCTGATAAATCTCACACTCTTACGATGTCTCTCCGAAAAGACCGACTGGACAACCCTCCCATCCACTTTCTGAATAATCCTCTCCAAGAAGTTCTGTCACTCAAGCTTTTGGGTCTCACTATTTGCCATGATCTTTCCTGGGAAAACCACATTTCAAATCTGGCCTCCAAAGCCAGTCGCCGACTGGGCATCCTCCGTCGTGCAAAGTCCTTCCTTGGCACACCTGAGCTCCTCACCACATACAAGGCTTTCATCCGCAGCTCTATGGAATACTGCTCTCCCCTCTGGTCTGGTGCTCCTGCCTCACACCTAGCTCGTCTTCACGCTGTTGAAACCAAAGCGTTCAGAATCATTGGAATCTCCCGCGATGAAGCTAACTCCAAGGGCCTTTCACTCACTCACCGCAGGCAGGTTGGTGGTCTTTCCGTCTTCTACCGACTCCTCTCTGGCCTTGCCCCCCCAGCTCTCTCTGGGCTCTGTCCCCCAAATATTCCTACAGGTCGCACAAGATCTGCCTGCAACCCTCTTATGGTTAAACTGCCAAAATCAAGACTTTCTTCTCACCTTCACTCCAGCATTCCTCTTTTCTCCCGCCTCTGGAACAAACTCCCTCACTCTCTTCAATCCCACTCCACCCTCCAGGTCTTTAAAACAGCTGTTCACCACCATCTCTTATCCTCCCCCATCCAAAACCTTGATCTTTTCTACCCCCGCTAATTTCGGTCCCCTTGTGTTTTATACCTCTCCGCCCCCCCCCCCCTTCCCACGCCTCCTCCCCCCAAGCCCTCTCCCTCCCACACTTCTCCCTGCTCTCAAATGTTGTGGTTGTGTGCTTCCCCTTCTCTCCCCATCTTGTCTTCTGCTCCCTATTTTTGTATATTTTGTTTGTCTGGTTGATTTGTTTGTGAAATAAATGTTAGCTCTTTCACGAGCCTCGATTCAGTATACGAAAAAAAAAGAAAAAAAGATCAAATTCGAACTTCACGACATTTCGATCATTTTTGACAAAGTTATGGCACTTTGAACTTTGGTAATTTCCCCAACAGTTTTCCGGACGACAGACTGCCGGTACGGGACATGTATTGCAGCGCAATACTCAGAATGCTCGTTGTAAATATCTTGTCCGGAGAACTCTTGGAATGTTACTCGTATCCTTAAATCGAACTCACAATTGCGTCCCAATGTGAGGCGTGATGGAGTTCTCGAGAAACATGGAATCGCTCCTTGGTCACAGAGTGAATGTGCATGACCACGTGGGGCAGGTTGGACGTGGAATGTGTGCTGGGGTTCTATGGACTTGAACCATCCATTTTTTCAGATAACAGCATGAAGACCGGCGACATTTATGTACAAATACGAAACGTGAGCCTCGCTAAATGTGTACATACCAACAAAGATATCCTGTTGTGCAATAGGCCGGCCATACGTACATTGTGCTACAGTACTTGCATTGTACACTTGCGTCGATAGGTTGGTGGGGAAAGGATTTCCTATTTGTTGGGCAAAAATAACTAGAAACATGTTTGTGTTTCAATAATGGATAAAATAATTAAATAACTGCATGTACTGGTGCCCCGTATTTGTGTTTTTTGTGAGTTTGTTAACGAAGGAAGACGTCTTTAAGGGCCATCAACATACCGTGGACACAAAACCAACATTGTTTCATCTGATATGTTCTGTACTTCACCCCCATCTGCATGAACTCCCCTCCCGACCCCCAAACACACATGCATCCCTCATTAGCCTCCTCAGTTCCTTTATGGGAGAGGCTAATGTAATGGGTCAGTGTGTGAGTCTCCACATAAATTTACTTTAATATCGTTCATTCTCAGACGTACTGTAATCTAGATGACCCTGGCAAGGCCTTGGCATTGCTAAATACACCGTTTTAGTTTTATTCCTTCCGACCGCACTTCTCTTCTTTTTCTTAGTTTCCTTAACCTCCCCACAACAACTTGAAGTGCAAACAATTTAAGTGTAACTTGAATGGCACTTGGTGGAGTGCATACCTCCGCCAGGCTGAACAGTTTACGTTTTGTATCCCACTGATAGGCCGGATCCTTATCCGGACCTGAACCAAAATCTAATCGGCTTGTTCTTGTCACCTACCCAACTCATCCAGCAAGTTTTGTCATAATGTGTTCAAAACTTTTTGAAATATCATGTCACATAATATATCATTTTTGGTCCTATCACTCAATGGTGTCGAATCATTTGAAAAATATAAAAAAAGTACAGATACATTCAAAATACACCACCCCCATGCCAAAAATAATTAAATTATAATATCCTCCGGCGCGGCATTGCCAGGTTGCCTTCGGTGCCCAGCAATACCACCATGCAGCATATATCGATGGCATTGGGAGGGAGAGGTGTACAAACAATAATTGATTGATTAATTGCGTAATGAAAATCAATAAATAGCAATCGTAAAATAATTTCTTTAAAAATTGGCTAATGGCGTACTTCAACCACCAGTGTTTCATCCGAAGCTGTAACTTTTTGAAAATTAACTCGATAAGTCATTAATCAAAAATTTAATGTTAATTTATTAATTGACGAATCAACAAATAATTAATTGATTAATTGATTAATCAAATAAAAAATAGCGACATCACTTGGGTCACTGTCGTGTCCAATTATATCAGCTTCCTAGCTGCAAATATGCCCAAGATATTGCCCAGATGAGAAAGAAAATAAATAAGTGATTAATAATGAAAATAAATAAATAACAATTTCAAAATAATTAAATTATTAATCAATTGGCTAATAGAATGCCTAAACCCCCACAGTTTCATCCGAATCTGTAACTTTTAAAATATTAATTAATGAAGTCATTAATCGAATAATTAATCGATTAATTGATTAATCAATAAATCAAAAATTCCTTTTACAGCCAAATCGCTTGATCATTGTTGTGTCCAAATATCAACTTCCTAGCTCAAAAGGTGCCTGAGATATTGCCCAGAAGAGAAAGGAAATAAATAAGTACTTAATTAATCGATAATAATTAAGTAATTAATCAATTAATGGATTAATCAAAAAACAAAAAATACGGTTTTTGCCAAAGCACTTGCTCACTATTGTGCCAAAATTTCATGTTCCTAGCTCAAAGGATGGCTGAGATGTTCGATCTCCTATAAGTAGAGTATGAATTTGTCCTTCATTGCGTAATCACTTGAGTCTCACGCCAGTGACTTGATCTCATTGCTTACATAAATGTCCCTGAATTAGACTGAAGACTCACCAGCAAACGACTTGAAACGACTCGGGAGCCAAGACTTCAGTCAAGTCCGAGTTTGCAACCTGAATAAGCCACCCCAACGATCTCTCAACGCATCGTTGCAGTACGGCGAATTGCCACGAGTACAACCACCGCGAGCAGCACCCACCATGGGAAAGTTTTGAAGGATGATCGAATGTCGATATGAATGCGAAAACCCAAATCGGAATGACCGTCCACCATGCATCTCTCAAATGAAACGAGCCCTTCAAAAATTCCTATCAAAAGTTCCACTGGTCTGTTGACCTTTTAGTAACCCCCGATTGACCTCGATAACCTTCCTACCATAGTGACGCATAGTGCGAAGTGGTGGTCCATTTGTAGCCGCTCAGATTTGGAATGCTAGCCAGGGTGATGCATCGTGGAGCACACCTTCTTTCGAGTTGTATTTGGGAATATCAAAATTAACATTTGGCAATCTTCCTATATGGAGCTCACCATCTCTTCTAATGCCCCTGCAAAGGAAACGTTTACCAAGTTGTCCGATTGTGGAGGAGTGGGGCGATCGGAATCGTACAGGGTGATGAAAGGTCGATTCTGACTTGCAGTTTTGTTGCTCTCCGCTGATGACGTCTCCAATCTGAGCAATTTGATGCGTCAGCTGCAGCTTGGCATCGTAACTTAGAACCTCACACATGTGTTGTTTCCTCCTTGCTTCCTGTTCACTGTGGTTTCTTTTCCACACGTATCCTGTGACCAATTAATTTAATAACAGTCGAAATAACAAGGACCGCAGTCAGCTTTCCTGAAACTTTTGAGGTTGGAACTATAGACCGCTCGCTTTTCTGGGCACACTTTCACAGAGGCCTTGAAAGACTTTCCACGGGGAGACTATAAGTTGAGGCGTCTGTTGCGAGCTCTTCGTGTTATGTTTTCTTGAGTAATGTTTTCCGAAACCTGCAAAACCCTGTCTCGCCCTATTTGGCGTGGTCTCCAAGTTGCTCGGTCTTTGTTGTATTGTCTGGAAAAGCTCGCTGGGTCTACCTGCGGCAAGACATTGTCCAATGGATGCATTGCATTGAAAATTTATCTCTACTAGTGTGCGTCTGCTTGTAGACAATAGCTTTCTGCTGCTCATTGTTGCATTCTTCATACTTCATAATGCAGCACCAGAGCGGTATTTTATTATCAGAACATCAAATGAAGAGGTGGTGCAACACCGTTACCTGATTATGGAACTTGCTTTCATTCAGCACCGTCCTTGAATGAGGTTTCCATATTGATGGACATTGTGAATGACCCTTTACGGCACAATGTATTATGAGAGAGAGCAGAGCGTGCACTCACAATCAAAAGTTTGACCTGAAGAGTTCATAGAACACCAAAAAGGACATGGGCGGGGTCTGTGAGCGGCACATTTGATTGGTGGAGATGACGTAAAATTCCATAATATTTTGTCCAAGTACTGCTAAATGAAATGTTTTTGAATGTGTCAACAAGGGGATTTGTATTCCACAGTATTCAAGTACGAGTGTATAATATAATTGGAATAAAACAAGGATTTTAAAGATCGTAGAAAAACAATTCAGACTTATACCACCGATGATGCATCATCTTTTACATCACCTTACATAACACGCCACGTTCGTTCTCCGTGCCTGTTTGTGTCCTTCATGACGTGCTCAAAAACAGTCAGTTTCCTGTTTGGAATTATTTCCAATTTTGTTTGATTGCCAGGCAGGTAGACCGAGTGAAAAGATTATCTCACTTCTCTCTGCGCATGCGCAATTGGAACAAATTCAGAGCCTATTCCGAATATTCAGAATACTGCTATACCACATATTCGTTTTCCAATTTATGTTCCGATTCATGTTCAAACTAGAATGGCACACGGTAGAGCACACACCTCCGCCAGGCTGAACAGTTTATGGTTTGTATCCCAATGGATTGCAGAAAATAGGGCAAAATGGAGAAGATTGTCATGGGGACCGCAAGGCTAACCCCCGCTCTAGGAGGGAAAATGGCCTTAAAATGCATGTTGTTGTTGTTGTTGTTGTTGTTGTTGTTGTTGTTGTTGTATCCCACTGATAGGCCGGATCTGGATTTGGACCTGAACCAAAATCTAATCGCCTTGTTCTTGTCATCAAATCAACTCCTCCACAAAGTTTCGTCATAACTCGTCCATAACTATTTTTAATATCATGTTATATATCGCTTTTCACCCGATCTCTCAATGGGGAAGAATCACTTTTTAAAAAATTAAATAATTCTCGTATCTGAATCTATATTCAGATCTTCACCAAAATCGAATTAATTTGGTCTTGAGACACACCCAACCTCTCCACCAAGTTTCATCTGAATCCGTCCAGAACTTTTGGAGAAATCCTGCTATGTATCGTTTTTGGCCCTATCTCCCAATGGTGAAGAATCACTTAAAAAGTTCTACTAGCCGGAACCGAATCCGGATGATCACCAAAATCTAATCAATTCTTCCTTGTCGCACACACAACCTGTCCACCAAGTTTCGTCCAAATCCGTCCACAACTTTTTGAGATATCTTGTTCACAAACAAACAGACAGGGGTGAAAACATAACCTCCATCCACCATTGGTGGCACAGGTAAATATAACATTCAATTGAAATTAAGTTGTACCTCTATCATAAACTGACGTTTCTAACTTTCTAGACAGAAGGACAGACAGACAGAAGTGAACCAATTGTGCAACTCAGCTTTCCGCTTTATGTGCGTGGAGTAATGAGAGACAAAACTCCAGACCTTATGATTAACTAGGCCCTCCTCGTCGCCCTTTTAATCATCATGTAGCTGTGAAAAGCCATCCATGAGGTAACAGGGCTTTACCCCAACAGATAGTTGCCACAATTTGCAAATAGGCCACGTTTGCTGCTCAACCAGGTCATGTCCAACCTTCCTACTATCCCTTCCAAGACTTCCTCTGCCCTTTATGCTCTGTTTGAGCAAGCACACTCGAAAGCATCCATTTTGTTTGCTGTAGTCAGAGAGCTGCTGAAGTTCCGGAGTTTGCCCTGGCCGGCTGGCCTGTTATTTCTCCGCTAATATCGAGTTATTATCTGACTCCTCTTCCACTTCAAATTTGATTCAACCTGGGGTTGTTCCCCCAAACACCTGTTTGTGTTGATGTGCCAGTTTTCCTTAACTGTCCTGCAGCGAACCCAGCGTTTTTAGCAGCCCTGATGCACACAGAGATGTGCGGCTCGGTCGTCGATATGAACCATTACACCTCAACTTGGCAAAATAATTGAGTGGAACTTCCAGGCTGCTCAGCAAGGCCTATAACGAAGGTCTGAAGGTGAATAACGGAAAGACGAAGGTGATGGCAAGTGGTAAAGCATGTGGTGAGGTGGAAAGAACTGGGAAGTAGCCCTGTGCTGTGTGTAGGAAGGGTGTCGGAGTGAACTCCATTCAATGTACAATGTGCGCTGAGTGGGTTCATCAAAAATGTAGTGGTCTGAGAGGGTCATTAACCAGTGCGGCAGCTACATTCAAGTGTAAGGTGTGCACAGAGGGAGCTGCAGATGGAGGAGATGTTGAGTTGGATCTTGGAGACGGCGTGAAGCTGGAAGATGTGAAAACATTTTGCTACCTCGGAGACATGCTGAATGGAGAAGGTGGATCAGACTCGGCAACGGTTGCTCGAGTGAGATGTGCATGGAAGAAGTTTCGGGAACTGAGTGGCGTGCTGATGATGAGGGGAGTGTCGTTGAAGCTGAAGGGAAAGGTGTATGCTGCATGTGTGAGAAGTGTTATGATTTATGGGAGCGAGACATGGGTAATGAACGTAGAGCAGGAACGAAGGTTGGAAAGGGTGGAAATGCGGATGGTTCGACGGATGTGCGGAGTATCGTTGAGAGAGAGGAAGACAAATGATGAATTGCGAAAGATGATGGGAATAGAGCCTGTGATTGATGCTGTGAAGAGGAACAGGTTGAGATGGTTTGGTCATGTGTTGAGGAAGGATGAAAGTGACTGTTGAGAAGAGTGATGGAAATGAATGTAGAAGGAAGCAGAGGATGGGGAAGACCGAGAAAGACTTGGCTAAAGATGGTGGAAGAAGAAATGCGGGCAAGGGGGTTAACAAGGAGAGATGCAGAAAATAGGGCAAAATGGAGAAGATTGTCATGGGGACCGCAAGGCTAACCCCCGCTCTAGCAGGGAAAATGGCCTTTTAAAATGCATGTTGTGTGTTGTTGTTCCAGGCTGCTCAGCAAGGCCTATAACAAATAGGCAGACAAGAGCTGAGCTTTCTGAATCTATGCCTCGACACAATCCTGTCTCTGAGCTCTGCAGGCAGTTCCTTCGACCTCATGGCTTGGTTTTTGCTCTGATATGCATTGTCAGCTGTGAGACCTTATATAGACAGGTGTGTGCCTTTCCAAATCATGTCCAATCAATTGAATTTACCACAGGTGGAATCCAATCAAGGTGGAGAAACATCTCAAAGATGATCAAGAGAAATGGGAGGCACCTGAGCTAAATTTCAAGTGTCATAGCAAAGGGTATGAATACTTATGTCAATGTGATATTTCAGTTGTTTAAAAAAAAATCAATTTGCAAAACTTTCTAAAATCCTGTTTTCTCTGTCATTATGGGGTATTGAGTGTAGATTGATGAGGGAAAAAATGAATTTAAATGATTTCAGTATAAGGCTGCAACATAACAAAATGTGAAAAAGTGAAGGGGTCTGAATACTTTCTGAATGCACTGTAAGAAATCCCTACTGGAGTTTTCCAAAAAACACACCTGAACAAGCCAAAATCCTGCTGCGAGAATGTTCTTGGACAGATGAGACCAAATTAGAGCTTTTTTGTAAAGCACATCATCTCTATGTTTAAAGAAAACAAAATGAAGCCTTCAAAGAAAAGAACACCATCCCTAAAGTCAAACATGGAGGTGGTTCAGTGATGTTTTGGGGTTGCTGTACTGCTTCTGGCACTGGGTGCCTTGAATGTGTACATGGCATCATGAAATCTGGAGATTACCAAGGCATTTTGGAGCACAATGTTCAACCCAGTGTTAGAAAGCTGGGTCTCCGTCTAAGGTCATCGGTCTTGCAGCAGGTCAATGACCTCAAACACACTTTAAAAAGCAACCAGGAATGGTTCAAGACAAAACGCTGGACTGTTCTGAAGTGGCCAGCAATGAGTCCAGATCCAAATCCCAAACCCAATTGAACACCTCTGTGAGGAGATCTAAAAACAACAGTTGGGAGAAGGCATCCTTCAAATCTGGGGAACTGGAGCAGTTTGCACAAGTAGAGTGGGCGAAACTGCCAGTGGAGAGGTGTAGGAAGCTCATTCATGGCTATAGGAAGTGCTTGACTGCAGTTATTTTGTCCAATGGCCACAGCCTACCAAATATTAAGTCTGGGGTGTCAATAATTTTGTCAATGCCATTTCTTTTTATTTTCTGATTTAAAAGGATATTGTTGCGGTTTTGGGAAAGCACTAAAGAGTCATGGCAGCCACCATACAGGTCCCTTCTAATAGTTCTTGCCTAGCAGACCATTATCTTAGCCCCTTCCCCTTATTTCGGGTTAGTATGTCTTTATGCGTTGGGGAAAAGGAAAGATAGGTCCTCCACCCATAAGGGATAATGTACCACGCAATGCACCAGGCTCCAAGGCACACCATGGTATCCAGATTCAGAAACCCACCAATCAGGGCGAAAATTACTTTGGGGGGGACTTGTGGGGCGGAGTAATGGGCTCCACCAATCAGGAGCAATGAGACCTCCAAGATTTCCCCCATCCTCGGTGAGGGTGAACAAAAGGGATTTTGAACACGCTTCTGCATTATCTTGGTTCTTGGACATTGTGGATCTAACACGTGCCTGGATTGATTCTCTTTCTCGCCTCACTGAGCACGTGGACATTTTCGTTCTCTCTCGGCTCACTCACCACGTGTCTGCAAGATTATTCGACTCTGGGCCTGTCTCTCTCTGCCAGGTTCACTCAGCCTCTGCACGTGATTGCTCTCTTGGCTGGACACTGCCTGCTCCCTATCGCTGCTCGTAGACGTGACAAAGAGGCATTGAACTTTCTCGTTTTGCGCATGTTCATTGTTCTCCGCTGGCTGCCGAACTCTCTCTTGGTGCACGTGCACACGACCTTACCTGCCCAAGTCCGTGCTGATGACCAACCTGACTCTGCCATGTTGGGAGGTATCCGGAACATTGTAGCCTTTGTGCTATCAGGTTTTCTACATTTGTTCGTTCCCCTCCCCTCCCCCGTGAAAGTATGCTGGGCCCATGTGGTGTTTATCTGTAGTTATCGTAATAAGGCGTTGAATAAACTAAGTTCCTGCTTCTTGTCCGTTCTTCTTTCCTATTGAATAATTACATTGTAAATATCTGTAATAAATCAAATTGTTAAACGTTTCCTTTCTCTCTGTCCATAAAAGTCTTTTCCTTTATTGATCCGCCATTGTCCGCGCCCAGGTTAACATAGGCCGTAACGACATTACCATGACTCCAGCGGGTACCAAAGGTTTTTGCTCGGCCATCTAAATTGGTGTACCGCCGGAATATTTGTAGAATTTCAATAAAAGCCACATCACTGTTCATATCGGTAATTCCCCGATTGGGACCGTCACGTGGTACAGGTAAGTTATTGCGTGACGGACCAATCGACATTGCTAGTTGCTGATTCACAACCTGCTAAGTACGAAGTTATTCATGCGCAGCAGCCACAGGTCCGGAAAGTTCGGGAGGGAACGGAGGTTAACCCCTCTCCTAGTAAACCCGAACCCCGGGCCGTAACCCATCGGTGCCGGGAGCGGAATTCCGCTCCGGCAACCGTAACAATATATTAAGTTCTGAATCAAAAACAAAGGTTCTGTAATATTAACAGTGAAATAAAGAATTGTGGAGACCAAATACTTTCTTCAATTTCAACTTTTTTTTCGAGAAAACTGTGAGTTATTTGAAAAAAGTGGAAGGGTGCCAATATTTTTGGCCACGACTGTATATGACAATAATACAACCCCAATAGTAGAGGACCACAGCTTCACTGACCACTGGTGTGCCCAACTTGTGCCCGCAGAGACATCACACATGTGTATACATACAGTGCCCTCCATAAGTATTGGAACAGTAAAGTCAAGTTTGTTATTATTGCTACTAGCAACGGTACCCGCCCAATGGGCGGGGCTTCAATTGGGAGGCCCAAATGAAAAGGCAAAATATCAGAAATTGAAGTCTTTTTTTATTTTAAACGATTTATATAAACATCCGTTAAATCATTTTACACGCAAATCATTAAAATCTAAACAGTATTTGTAGAATTTCAATAAAAGCCACATCACTGTTCATATTGGTAAATATTATTCCATCGTGTTTGGAAAAATTGGAAAATTGGAAAAAATTGGAAAAACAATATAGCCTATTTTACTCCAGGGGGTCCCAGGATTACCCACCCAAAATATCGTTGCGATCGGTTCAGCCGTTTTTGCGGTACCTGGGAACAGACGGACAGACAGACAGAGAGACGGACGGACATTTGGTGAATTATAGTAAGATATACTCTATATACTGTACTGAAGAAATTTGGATTTGAGATCAAACGATGAATATGAGGTAAGAGTACAGACGGTCAGCTTTTATTTATTGGTATTTCTATGTATATGTTTTACCATTGTAGAACAAAAGCACTTTTTATGTTCAGTCCCTCCATTTTAGGTAATCATAAGTATTGGAACAGATGACTGACAGGTATTTGTTGTTGCATTGATTGTTCACACTTGCAACATCATCATTGTTTCATCATAAAAAGAGCTGTGAATGTCTAGTGTTGGTTTTAGCCTTTGCTTTTCCCTTGGGAGTCTGCCTTTGTTGTTTTCCTTTGGAGTCAGGAGGCATAAACCAACATGAAGACCAGACACCTGTCTACAAAAGAAAAGCAAGCAATTTAGAAGCTGAAAGAACATTAAAATTCAACTGTTTTTTAAGTACTGTTTCAGACGGTACCTCAAAATTTTGTTAAACTGAGTTATTTGTTCAAACGCAAATCTACTACATTTTACAGTGGGAAGGTCCACGACACCTTAAATTTTTCATAACTTGAAAGGATTCCACGAAAAGTAGGTGTAACTGCATATTTTTACACACTGGGCAATGAAGTGTCAAAGGGGTGGGCGGGACAACGGCTGTCAATCAGCCTAGTGGGGGCGGGGCCACTATACACATTTTGACTGTACGTACTATTTCAAATGTTAGATCATCTATAAAGTATGTACAGTGCTGTACCATTACAATGTGTGCACGTCTATAAAGTTTGTACTACATTTTAAAATCAGTAGTAGAAAGAACATCGATGTATATTTCTAAAAAAAATAATTAAGAAACAAGTAATAAAAACATTTTTTTAAATGCAAAAGGATGTAGGGATTTTACTCCAAAAAGTATGGAAACAAAGTAGGGATGATCATGTGACACCATCCCGACATTTTTCTTTGAATAATGGTTGCCCCTAGAAAAGACAGAGTGATATCAAACACACACACACACACACACACACACACACACACACACACACACACACACACACACACACAGTTATATCGAACACAAGAGCATCGAAATTGTACCAATGATAATTGGAGCAACAGAACGCAAATACCTCTTTTGGGAGGCAAACCCCCCCCCCCCTCCCCCCCACCCACCATAGACGGCATTAGACCATTTTTTAAAGCCGTGAACAAACGTTGGAACATCATGAGTGATGAACGGAACGTTGTGGTCAAGTTTAATCGGAATTGGATGTGTTGTTTCTGAGAAAAAAAAGCAAATACATATGTTGGGCACCCCCCCCCCCCCACCCCTCACACCTTCACTCCCCCATAAACCCCCACCGCCCATTCCCTCCCCCGTACACCCAATATGGGCCCGATTTATTTCTTTATTTCTTTATTATTTTGTGAACAAACTGTGGTACATCACGGATGATGAAGGTTGTGGTCAAGTTTCATCGAAATTGTGTGTGTATGTTGAACATCTGTGTTTGTAAGCGATGTGGAAAGAGTTTGTCGTATATCAAGCGACAAGTGTGTTGCCAGTCATTCAGACATATTTGAATCGATGGACATTTATGTGTCTGCTCTGAGATGGTTGGTGGAGGGGGTTAGGGAGTGCTCCGACATGTACTTACCAGCTCAGTGCGATCTGATTATGGCAGGAGACGAGAAGAAATCTGCACCATCGTTCCTCGCAATTGTAAGTTTGTTGGAAGTATCCAGTATAATGTCCAATGTCGGGATGCGAGTGAATCTGATTGGCTATTTCCACGATTTTCCTTCGAATTAAAATGGTACCCTCAATTGATTTTGTGAATCATCAACGTTGATCAAAATTGTTGGAACGTAGTTGTCGTGTGCTGTTGCTCGTTGAGTTGCATCGTCTGGTTCTCATTGTGACCCCTTCGATTGTTTTTGCAATTTCCATTTAAATCTGCGTTTTTGCAACCGGCATGATGATTTTGTTTTGTTTGTTATTTTCCATCGGAAGGTGGCCTCGAGATAACCGGCAGACATGAAATCTCAGATATTCTCACGTGGGACCGGTGGTCTTTTCCTGGTTGAGGAGATCTCATCGCCAACGCAGTGACGAAGCAAGACTCCTGCCTGCTTCGGGTGGGCAAGCGCAATGATGCATTTTGTTGAAGCATCTTTGGGTACGATCTGCTGCGTGCTGAAGGCCACCCTATTTGTAGACCATCCCACTAAGCAGCTGCCTTGATAGGGGTCAGGGTGGGGGTGGTGAAAGGAGGGGGGCTTTGCATGCAACTGATAACGCGTCGGGTTGGTGGAGGAGAGGGTCGGTGGTGTGTGACCACAGACCGAGGAATCCGGGAATATGGGGTCTAAAGTACGAATTTAAGGGTCGAGTCTCGCATGGAGCGAAGGCTTCAATCGGAAAACGTTTTACCTCCGATCTGCGCCACAACCCCAGTAGCTAGACCGTTATTCCAGAGGCCGAGTTATCTGCTGAATTCTCCTTTTCAATTTATATTGTTATCTTAATGAACAAGTGCGTGATGTTCCCCCTTCTGCTGCTTTCAAAGTCAGTTTAAATATAATTATGATTTAAAAAGGAATCATTTGGTTATTATTTTAATTTAACTGTATAATTGACACACAAGAGCTTGTATTGTATTATCCGATGTGTTGTTTGCTTGTTGTTTTGTTTTGGTTTTTTTGGTGAATGGGAATTGTAACGAGGAAACAACGTAATCACACGGCATTGTATTATAATTCTAACGATAATTGATAATATTTCCTTTTGGAGACTCGGCACGCTTGGAGTTTTTTTCAAATTAATATATTATTTTGTTAAAGCCGAAACGTGTATGGAATCGGAAATCATGACTGGTCAAAATGGTCACTCTACACTCGACCCGTGGGTCTTTGATATTGCATATCAGTGGGTCTTCAGTGTCCACCTTGTATATATAAACAGCCAGCTTAATTTTCCTTCCCAATGACCGTTGGTTCAACAACAACAATGATGAAAATATATCATGAGATAGATCCCTTTCCAAGGAACGTCAATGCAGGAGGAGGCCGTTGAACCCAGTAAGCCAGTGCAATGGTTGCCAACTTTTGGTCGTTTGTCCATGCTCTATATAGTCTAGTAGGAAGACTAGGTCCCCCTGCACCCCCCGGAGATATACTTCTAATCAGTGTTTCTAGATTGGAAAAAATGTGTAGAAAATGACTAGCTATGGCCCCAAGCTGAAAAAATGTCCCACATACCATTTTTATGCAAATTACTGCTGCAAATTTTATGCAAATTTTTGATGAGGAGTAGAGTTGAGGGGTCTTTGAGGGCTTCATCGAGGTGCTCTCGGTTGCAAGACTGGGTCATTCTGAGAAGCACAGCAGGGTCAGAGATCATGATGTTCTCCTCCTCAGTGAGAATCTCTCCATCAACAGCCTCTCCATTGCCTCACACACTGTTTTGAGGCAAAAGAGGGACTTTGCGTAGGCCTTTCCACTGAGAACACCTTTGAGAGATCCACTTGTTACTAGTTGTGCCTCAAAGAGAATCTCTGCATATCCAGAACCACGCATCTTGTGTCCAGTGAGCATCCCGATGTAGTTCATGGATGTGTGGAAGGGTCCAATCGTTACTACATGACTAGCAAATTCATTTGGCCAGCGCCAGATGATGGGAAGGGCTTTCATGCAGACACCCAGATCAAATGTATTCAGGACCCATCTCTGACCCACCTCAGCAGTTGCTGCCTCGGAACGCTTCAGTAGCTCACGAACAACTGCGTTGTCTGTGATCGGTCTGTGCCTGGTGCCTGCATGGCATGGCAATGGCCTGCAGCCTGTGCCTGGGCTAGGGGGTTTCACCTCTGCAACTGGTTCTCCCCCACCCAGCAAATCAACAGTCGACTACTGCACGCCTATCCACCAACCGATCACAGACAACGCAGTTGTTCGTGAGCTACTGAAGCGTTCCGAGGCAGCAACTGCTGAGGTGGGTCAGAGATGGGTCCTGAATACATTTGATCTGGGTGTCTGCATGAAAGCCCTTCCCATCATCTGGCGCTGGCCAAATGAATTTGCTAGTCATGTAGTAACGATTGGACCCTTCCACACATCCATGAACTACATCGGGATGCTCACTGGACACAAGATGCGTGGTTCTGGATATGCAGAGATTCTCTTTGAGGCACAACTAGTAACAAGTGGATCTCTCAAAGGTGTTCTCAGTGGAAAGGCCTACGCAAAGTCCCTCTTTTGCCTCAAAACAGTGTGTGAGGCAATGGAGAGGCTGTTGATGGAGAGATTCACTGAGGAGGAGAACATCATGATCTCTGACCCTGCTGTGCTTCTCAGAATGACCCAGTCTTGCAACCGAGAGCACCTCGATGAAGCCCTCAAAGACCCCTCAACTCTACTCCTCATCAAAAATTTGCATAAAATTTGCATAATTTTGCATAAAATTTGCAGCAGTAATTTGCATAAAAATGGTATGTGGGACATTTTTTCAGCTTGGGGCCATAGCTAGTCATTTTCTACACATTTTTTCCAATCTAGAAACACTGATTAGAAGTATATCTCCGGGGGTGCAGGGGGACCTAGTCTTCCTACTAGACTAATAGTTTTTATATGTTGAGCGTCGACCAAGTAAGCAGCGCAGACCACTTTTAAGGTCATTGGCATGACTCTGCCGGGATTCGATCTGCCGTCCTCCAGACTCGGTGTGGACGGACGCTCTGACTTTTACACCATCGAGGGCCCTTTGGTGGGCAACAGGTTTTCATATCGCACAACAAGTTTTCATCGCACAACATATCTGTACATTTACACATCCCCATAAACAAGTTTTCATCGCACAACATATCGCTCAACAAGTTTTCATTGCACAATATATCGCACAACAATTTTTTATTGCACAACATATCACACAACAAGTTTTCATCGCACAACATATCTGTACATTTACACATCCCCATGAACAAGTTTTCATATCGCACAACAACTTTTGATCACACAACATATCGTACAACAAGTTTTCATCGCACAACATATCGCACAACAATTTTTTATCGCACAACACGTTTTCATCGCATAACATATCGTACAACAAGTTTTCATATCGCACAACAAGTTTTGATCCCACAACATATCGCACAACAAGTTTTGATCGTACAACATATCGCACAAGTTTTCATATCGCACAACAGGTTTTGATCGCACAACATATCGCACAACAAGTTTTCATATCACACAACAAGTTTTCATATCACACAACAAGTTTTCATATCACACAACAAGTTTTCATGTCGCACAACATATCGCACAACAAGTTTTGATCGTACAACATATCGCACAAGTTTTCATATCGCACAACATCGCACAACAGGTTTTGATCGCACAACATATCGCACAACAAGTTTTCATATCGCACAACAAGTTTTCATATCACACAACAAGTTTTCATATCGCACAACAAGTTTTCATATCACGCAACAAGTTTTCATGTCGCACAACATATCGCACAACAAGTTTTCATATCGCACAACAAGTTTTCATTGCACAACATATCACACAACAAGTTTTCATGTCGCACAACAAGTTTTCATCGCACAACAAGTTTTCATATCGCACAACAAGGTTTCATCGCACAACATATCGCACAAGTTTTCATCGTCCAACATATTGCACAACAAGTTTTCATCGCACAACAAGTTTTCATATCGCACAACATATCGCACAACAAGTTTTCATATCGCACAACATATCGCACAACATATCGCACAACAAGGTTTCATCGCACAACATATCGCACAACAAGTTTTCATATCGCACAACAAGTTTTCATCGCACAACATATCGCACAACAAGTTTTCATTGCACAACATATCGCACAACTTTTCATCGCACAACATATCGCACAACAACTTTTCATCACACAACATATCGCACAAGTTTTCATATCGCACAACAAGTTTTCATATCGCACAAGTTTTAATATCGCACAACAAGTTTTCATCGCACAACATATCGCACAACAAGTTTTCATCACACAGCATATCGCACAACAAGTTTTCATCAAACAACATATCGCACAACAAGTTTTCATCCCACAACATATCGCACAACAAGCATCATATCGCACAACAAGTTTTCACTCTGTTCCGATTCCACGTGTAACTGACAGATTCCAAATCGGGCACTTGACTGGACTTCCTAACACTGTAATAACTGCAATCGTCATTATTGTAACATGCTTACTATCGTGTTTTTGGATCCAGATCCGAATCTCCATCGAGATGGGTCCAAAACATTGTTTGAGGCCACCATTGTGACTGTACGGCGTCACGGTGCACACTTTGTTTGAAAGGAAATGCGAAGCCAGTTGCACAGTTTCCTTTCTTTCGTTTCCGTGAGGCCAGTGGCTTGGACAAAGTCGGATGTTCTGCTTGCATTGGCTCCCATACTTGTACGAGTCCGGTTTATCGTTGGTGGAATTGTCACCGTCGGCCCTCCATCGCAACAAATTGGACACCTGAGCTGCATCTTTGACTCACTGACTTGAGCTGGGCTATAATAAGTAGATATTTCCTCGAAGCGGTCTTCCTCGACCACCACACCATTGGTCGACCTCCCTTCTCACGTCGATCGTTCCTTATGACCCGGATCGTCACATTAATGGTGCCGTCTGTTTGTGTTTGTCTTTCCGTTTGCTTCACCCTCCCTTTCTCCCACTCTTGCTCTCCTACCTCATTTCCAAAATGCTCTCGAGATTGGGTGTTAATTGTACAACTCCCCTTTCCAGGTGACGATCGAGCAAACTGAGAACTTGAGACCAATTTGTAACCTTTTCTTATTTCACGCTTTATCTATTTATAATCCCCTCCTTTATTTTTGTAACTCTTTCTGTTGCCAAATTTTGTACATTTGCACTTTGTTTTTTTTTCTGTTTTGTGTTATCTCATAACTTTACAATTCTTTTAAGTTTAGAATTTCTTTTTCTCTCCCACTCTGCCCCCCAAAATGTATTTACACCTGTACTTCTTTCTTTGCTCCATTTATTCTCGTTTCTACAGGTGAACACCCCTCTCCTAACCTCCCCCTTTTTACTATCTCCAATGAATTTTGCATCTCACCTCCACTCCTCTCCTGCAACTCCTCCCCCGGAGACAAAAAAGGTAAACATTCCTTTATTCACATACTGAAGAAGAGACTGAAAGGGATGAAATATGTACATATGACGCCTTGAAGCAAAAAAAAAAAAAAAAACATGGAAAAAAGAACTTCCCGTTCGGTGGTATTGGCTGGAAACTACTACAACAACAGAGCGGCGGTGGAACCATCGTCGAGCGGTGCAATCGTGCTGCCCGGTGAAGTATCACGGCCATTCGACGTGTCATTCGGACTCGGTGCCGGTGTTTGGGAACCGTCTGGTGTACGCAACTTGATCGACGACGGCAGGTGAGTGCGAAGGTACCTGGCGAGTCGAGGCGCACCATGCGAAATGGTTGGTATATGTCTGGTGTTACGGTGGTTACATCCTATAATGCTGGTATATGTAAACAACATAGTGTAGATATTACATTAAATGAAAACAGATTTGACAAAGGATCCTCTGCTTCAGAACCAACTTTGTCGGAAGGTTGCAACGGCATTTTTTTGTTTCTTCTTCATGTTTGTAATCTCATTGTGTTTGATGTCCATTGTATTGTATTTGTCCAAAATGTGGTGCCACACACACACACACACACACACACACACACACACACACACACACACATACACACATACACACACACAATCTCTTTCATGTATAGCTCTTCCAAACAATTACCATCCCTTTATCACTTTACAGTGATTACTTTTGGTAATGCATTACATTAACATTTAAAGGACGTTATAAATGACACGAACACACGACACAACATTCTTCGATAAGTAAACCTCGAAATAGTTGTAGCTGATTGACTGATTCTCCACCTGGCTAGATCATCAGCTGGGTTCTGTTCTTCATCGAGGTTTTGACCCTTTCTTCCCAGAACCCCCTTCAAATGGCGGGTCCACATCAATAGGTTCATGACCTCGATTGTATCCATAGTCTTTCGATTCAGCAATGCAATCGCACCTTCTAGCTCTTTACTCCGCGCTTATTGCTTTATCTATGGATGCTTACCTTCGTTGCTTGGGGCTTTCATATAAATTATCGTAAATTCATCATCTTTATCACACATTCCATCATATAAGCAGACACATACTACCGCATTTCTTCTTATCGAAACACACACACACCTTACCTTACATATACATGTTTATATATATATATATATATATATATATATATATATATATATATATATATATATAGATATATATATATATATATATATATATATATATAATATGTATATACATATATACATACCACTCCGGCTGCTGTAAAAACACCTCATTCTGTAGCGCACGCAGTGGTGTGTGTCGGGATGGTGCTGAGGAGTCGTCAAAGGACGCAGCGACGTGCTGATCCAGCGTATATGTATGTATGTATATATATATATATATATATATATATATATATATATATATATATATATATATATATATATATATATATATATATATATATATATCTATGTATACATATGCATATATGTATGTATATATATATATGTATATCTATGTATACATATGCATATATGTATGTATATATATATGTATATCTATGTATACATATGCATATATGTATGTATATATATATATGTATATCTATGTATACATATGCATATATGTATGTATATATATATATGTATATCTATGTATACATATGTATATATGTATGTATATATATGTATATGTATGTATACAGTCACGTGAAAAAGTAAGTACACCCCATGTAAAGTTTTGACTTTTTCAACATATTTCAACATACAGCTATTTGATCTTCATTTCAACAATATTGATAGATAAAGGTGATATAATATAACAAATATCATGAAACATTTACATTTTGTAGTCCATTGTCTAATTTAAATAAACATAAATGCAAATTTCGCATATGGAAAAAGCAAGTACACCCTTGGCTCTAATAGGTGGTATTGCCCCCTTTGGCAGAAACAACCTCAAGTAGGTGTTTCTTATAACTGTCTACCAGTCTCTGGCATCGACTGGGAGAAATTTTTGCCCACTCCTCCATGCAGAATTCTTTCAGCTGTGCGATGTTTGAGGGGTTTCTTGCATGCACAGCTCGTTTCAAATCCCCCTACAACATCTCGATGGGATTTAGATCCGGGCTTTGACTTAGCCATTCCAGAACCCTCCATTTCTTTCTTTTCAGCCATTCCTTGGTGGATTTACTGGTATGTTTAGGGTCATTGTCATGTTGCAAGGTCCACCTTCGGTTGAGCTTCAACTTTCCGACAGATGGCCTCACATTATCCTCAAGCACCCTCTGGTACAATAAAGAATTCATAGTGGATTCTATGATGGTGAGCTGCCCAGGCCCTGATGCAGCAAAGCTGCCCCAAACCATAATATTTACACCACCATGCTTTACAGTTGGTATCAGGTTCTTGTGGTCAAATTCTGTCTTTGGTTTTCGCCAAATATGTCTTCTGGTACTGTGGCCAAATAGCTCTACCTTTGACTCATCTGTCCAGAGCACATTGTTCCAGAAGTGCTGGTCTTTGCCTCGGTGTTCATTGGCAAACTTTAGTCTTGCCCTGATGTTCTTTCTGGGCAGCAAAGGTTTCCTCCTGGCACAACTCCCATGTA